>NC_142943.1:17581443-17598943 GCF_046866305.1 Octopus bimaculoides
TCTGTTCTTTACTAGAGACATAAAGCTAAGTTACATATAAATACACTTAAGGGCAAGAATGGGTTTTGACTCAACTGTCAACTTTCATTTCTCATGTACATAAACAAGAATGCTATTGCAGCTGCTACTGCAACACCTATTAGAGATGCTATTACTTCTTTCACTGGTGCACTTCCAAAACATCAATATACTACTACTTCTACTAAATTATCGCTAAAAATATAAATAAAATACTACTAAAATAATTATAAAATACTTTATTAGACAAATTCGACATGAAAAGAAAACATTACAACATATTTTCTCATGTGCGCATCCACACATACATACACCCACATATACACACATTTATATATTAGATATAAGACACATGTACATATGCTTAAATAAACACACATACACATACGCTCACACACATCTACACCCACACATACACAGATACATATCTATATTTATATATGCACAAACATATGTATGTGTATATATATATATATATATATATATATATATATATATATATATATATATAGATATATATATATATATATATACGTACATACATACATATATACATATATATATACATATATATATATATATATATATATACATATATATATATATATATATATATATATATATATATATATATATATATATATATATATATATATATATATATATATATATATATATATATATATATGAATATATATATATATATATATATATATATATATATAAAATATACAAGAATAAGGGCAGAGAATCGTCAATTAATAATAGAATTAATAATTAACAATTTTGCCAAGTAGTTCAGTATGAAAAAAACCTTTATCGGTAAAACTATTTATCATATAAATATACAGGGATTAGCAATTGAGAAGCAACTCAATTGCTAATCCCTGTATATTTATAATATATATATATATATATATATATATATATATATATATATATATGCGAGCACACATATGTATGCATGTATACATAGACACACAGATACGAATAGAAAGAGACAGAAATATATTGTCGGATGAGTTTGTGCATGTATCTATGTAAACATATGCATATATGTATTCATATACACTTCGCATGTTTATTTTTTTTACACGTTCTCTATGTGGCTTGTGTGTTTTCTTGTCTACGTTTTGTTTGCAATGTCCTGTACCCAGATATGCACCTATACATACAGGTGGATGTCGGTATGCACATACCTATACGTATATATGCATATACTCATTTACTATTTGTTTATATATATATATATATATATATATATATATAATAAATGAGTATATGCATATATACGTACATGTTTGTACATACCTACATCTACCTGTATATATAGATGCATATCTGGGTACAGGACGTTGCAAACAAAACGTAGACAAAATGATAAACAAAGTACAGAAAACACACAGGCCACATAGAGAACATTTCCTTCTTCAGCTGCCACCATTCTAACACTGGCGTTTCGAAGAGTTATATATATATATATATATATATATATATATATATATATATATATATATATATAAGCAAAGTAGCTAGTTCTAAAATCTCTATAAGAGATCCAAGTAGTAACTGTACTGAAAAGTAATGGTTGTTAGCACCTCAACCTGACTGTTTCGTACAGTATGATGTTATTACTACTCAGTTGGAACAACTACATTGAGGTGGTAACAACTATTACGTTTTCAGTAGTGTTACTACTTACATCTCTTATACAGATTTTAGAACTAGCTACTTTGCTTGTTGCAAGATCAGCGGCTGAATGTCGCTGATTTATTTATATATTGCGATCTGGGACGAACGACTGCCATGTCTAGCAGACAGGTGTACCAGTACTGAGAAAGGGTAAGACCCTGAAACCAGCTGGTCTTCTAGTTCTGTCAATGCTGGATGAGAGTTGTTCGCTCCCTTGTTTGCAATATAACGGACACAGATAGTGTGTCATTAACCAGCTGGAGGAGGTGCCCTCCTGGGGTTAAAAAAGAGTAGTAACATTGTTCTGTACGGAAGTCAGGTTGAGGTGGTAGCAACCATATATATATATATATATATATATATATATATATATATATATATATATATATATATATATATATATATATATATATATATATATATATGATCCCCGCTCTTTTCAAGACGGAACCACTTTATGTCTGAACTTTGTCTCCCTTAGCTCGTTTTTTAGGTACCTGGTCCGATCTGAGCAATTATTGTTCTTATACGCGTATTGCATTCATATATATATGCATATGTGTGCGTGCGCGCGTGCGCGTGCGCGTGTGTAGTAGTAGTAGTAGTAGTAGTATATGGATTCATAAAATATTGCACTTAGCACAAAAAGCGCCTATAGTCGACTCGCCTAACAGACCACATAGCGATCCAATACAGAGGAATATAGGGTGGAGTCCAATGTAGTTGGGGGATGTCCAGAGATTAAATCAATGGATTCATCCCTCATACCAGGTGACCTTTTATGGTACGTGTTTGTAAAAGTGTATGTGCGACTGAGAACAGGAGAAATTCTATCACAGGCTGATAGGAATCTGTTGTTATCCATGTAATCCAATACCACTTACTCCTGGTTAGGCGGTCGGCGACTAAAACGGAGCTTACTCAGTAACAAAGGCTTGTAATTACATAGCAGGATTAAAAGCATAACCTGAAATGGGGACCAAAGGCCGTTTGGGGCTAAAAATATTGCGGAAAAACGTGAAATTCTTTGAGCAGACGTGTGACTTATGCGAAATCTGTGATGAGCCCGAGTGACGCTGATGACTTGGAATCGCCTGTGATATATATATATATATATATATATATATAGTAGAAGTAGTAGTAGTAGTAGTAGTAGTAGTAGTAATAGTAGTAGTAGTAGTAGTAGTAGTAGTAGTAGTAGTAGTAGTAGTAGTAGTAAATGGTAAATGTTTTTATTTTTCATTCCCTTCGAAATTGCACTTAACTGTTCTTTTGGACATTTTAACTGTTCCTTTTAGTATGTAAGGTGATCTGTTAAGGCTCGCCTCTTTGTGTTTAAATGTACACTAATCTTTATATGAAAAATATGTCTTTGTATACATGATAGGCCGCTGGTAGAAAAAATTTGTATAACTTTTCCTACCCTCTATTAATTTTAAGAAATGATTTTAACAATATCTGAAGTTTAATCAGAATTTTCACTTGCTTCCCATTGAAACTGCGCTTGCGCGGAGAATTTGAAAAATTATGATATATAAGGATGAGCCACGTGTTATTTGGTCTCTAATTTATATGTTAATGTTTTGGCGTATCCGCTGATGAGAACTTCGTCTTGCAAATTATTTTATTTGCTAATTAAAGTTCGAAACGCAAGGTCCGGCTGTAAAACATGGAAAACATGGAAAAATTGCTCTTAACTGTGGTTTGGACTTGTTGACCTAGTATGTAAGGCGACCTGTTAAGGCTCGCCTCTTTCTGCTTAAATGTACACTAATTTGTATATATATATATATATATATATATATATATATATACATACAGAGAGAGAGAGAGAATGAAAACGGGAGGAGAGAGAGGGAGGGAAGGCGAGAGAGAGAGAGAGAGAATAATGGTTACGCATTAAAAAAACTGCAGCCCTTGACCGACCAAAGAAGTCTGATGAGTAGATTTGGTACATGGAAACTGAAAGAAACCTGCCAGTTGTGTATGTGTGTGTGTTTGTGTGCATATTTATACGAGGTGGTATCAAAATGTTCCTGGAGTAGTTCTGTAGCGCACCAACAGATAGCATACGGTTTCGTTCGCTGTGAGAGCTAGCGGAGACCTTCATGTGTTTACTTCGCATGTCGTGAAACATATATTTGTGATCACGTGTATGCTGTAGTCTCTGATTTTGTCATGGACAGTGTCGTGTGGAAGTAGAACATCCATATTTGGTTGGCTCCTAATGTAATGTGCCACAATATAAATGGACATGCGCAGAGAATGTTGGAAGAGAGTCGGTGAGCTGTTAATCAGAGTTGTGTTGGTGATTTCGTGTTGGAGTTAAGTTTGAGAGCGGAGATAATTTTGTGAGTTAGTTGTTGTTGAATATTGTTGTGCAAATTGTTACTGAAAATTTGTTGAAGTTACTGCTGTTATTAATTTCTTGAAAATTGTGAATTGTTTGTATACCTAGTGTTAGGAATGCAGGCTACTAGTTACGCGGTGGCGGCGGGCAAAAGCCGGTCAGCTGACACTATGGAAATGAAAGAGGTAAAAATAGAAATGTAAAAGTTAAAGAGACATTTCGAATTTATGAAGAAGGAGGGAGACTGCCTTCGGGTTAGTTCACCAAAAGAAGCCGCAGAAAGAGCAGAGAAGAGAATAATAATTTACAAGACATTAAATGTGACTACAGAAAGAATTGAGATAGCCGAGGTGGACGAGATCGAAGAATGCCTAAGTGTAATTATGGAAGTGACAACTTTCTACACGAGAGTCAAGAAATATGGTACAGTGGTCGTACAGTTCAAGAGTGAGGAAGAGACGAAGAGGTACTCCACTGTACCTCTGAGAACGGATAAGTGGGCACTTTTGCCGGTATACTGCGGTAGAAGAGCAGCAAGAATAAGGATTGGAAGAATATCTCCCGAGATAGACATAGAATGGCTGGTAGCAGTTGTGGTTTTTAATTGCAAGGACGAGGTGGAGATCGTGATAGTGGAGAGATCAAAGGAGATTAACTGCTGGGGTTATGGGTTAGAAATTTTAACCCATATAACCCTACCAGACCTGCACAATATTGCGGAGGTGTTGGTGCTCCCGGATGACACCCGACTGAGGGTCGTTGTGGAGGGGAAGCCACCCGTATGCTATAAATGTAGAAGTAGGGGACACATGCTGGCGGTGTGTCCCCTAAGAGAGGTACAGGTAGAGGAGACATAGGTCAGTGAAGAAGCAGTGGTGGAAGGTGAAAAAAAGGAGGAAGAAGAAAAACAGGAGCAAGAAGAAAAAGAGGAGCAAGAGAAAAATGTGGAGGAAATTGCAACAGAGAGAAAGAGAGCGAGGATCGAATCGCCACCAAAAGAGACCTCAAAAAAAAGAAAGGTAAAAAGAAGACAGCGGAGGAAGAGGAAAATATAGAGAATCGAACCCAAGAACTCGAGGATACATATAAATATGCAAGAGACCCGGAAAAAGCGTCGAAAATTGGGAGAGGAAAGTGGAAGAGATGTATGAAGAAACGATATATGATAACCCAATAAGAAGACAATACCGTACGTTAATGTACTATGAAAAAGATATAGAGATAGAAAAGAGGATATCGAAAATAAAAGGGCTGATAAGAGTAAGGTTGGATCCGGTGATAATTGAAGGATATGATAAAGCTGCACTGGTGGAAGAGAATGTGGTGAAGAGACTTAAAGAGATATATCCGCAAAAAACTATAGCGTGTGGATTATATGTGCGCTATGATAATCTGCCAAACGTTATAACGACAGAGGATCTATTGCCATATATAACAATTGAAGAATAAAAAGATCATAAACTGTATCAAAAACTGTATGAAAAAACAGTCAACTGAAGTTGCGAGCTTTGTAGGGCTCGCAAGCCATTTCATCATTTCATTGTAAGTATTTCATTTCATACTCATCATTCGTTCTATGTACCCCACATTTTGTATTGTCTGTCTGTCCTAGTAGTGTCCATTCTGTGTTAAGGCTTTTATGCCTATAATAAAGAGTAAGAGAGAGTCGGTGAGTTGTGTAAAGCCGAGAGTTGCGTGTTGTCGAGTATAATTACAAATATTGTGTATCTTGAGGAGAACGGTTTGCGAAGACGTTATTCATTATCCCTTTATATCGTACGTCGAACGTGCGATACAATAGACAGGAAGGTGGAACAAAGAACAAACGTGAAATTTAGCGTTAAACTTGGGATGTCTGTTACAGACGCATTGTGCAATCTTCGGCAAGCTTACGGTGACGAAGCAATGGGTTGTACGCAATGTTTCGAGTGGCAGGGGCACTTCAAAAGCGAAAGAACCTCCCTGGAAGACGATGAGGGAGCGTCACGAGCGTCACTCTGGAAATGTGGAGAAAATTCATGAGTTTGTGCGTGAAGATTGTCGGAGAGCAATCATCGACATTGCTGAAGTTGTTGGTCAGTAGCATGGGTCCGTGCAGGCAATCCTAACGTCTGGATTCTTTACGACAACAATATACTTTGTCTACGAGCTCTCCACACACGATATCGCTTCCGCACCCACCCTATTCTTAAGATTTATCACCTGAGGACTTCTATGTCTTCTCCAAGACGAAGAAGCTGTTCAAAGGTCGCCGTTAAAATACCGTTGTTGGGATCAAGAGCGAATCGCAGAAGGTTCTCGACATGCTTGCGGAAAACTTCTTCCAGACTGGATTTCAAAAGTTGCAGGTACGCTGGGACCTTTGTATTGTTGCGAAAGGTGACTATTTCGAAGGAGATAATGTTAAGACTTAGGTAAATAAGCTATTTTTCATTAAACATAACTAATCAGGGAACTCTTTGATGCCATCTCGTATACACACACAAACATATATATATATATATATATATATATATATATATATATATATATATATATATATATATATATATATATATGTCTCTTTTACTCTCTTTTACTCTCTTTTACGTGTTTCAGTCATTTGACTGCGGCCATGCTGGAGCATCACCTTTAGTCGAGAAAATCGACCCCAGGACTTATTCTTTGTAAGCCTAGTACTTATTCTATCGGTCTCTTTTTGCCGAACCACTAAGTTACGGGGATGTAAACACACCAGCATCGGTTGTCAAGCGATGCTGGAGGTACAAACACAGACACTCAAACACACATACATATATATATATATATATTTTTTTTTTTTTTTTTTTTTTTAAATAACGTTGACCACTAACGTGGACAATTAATGTGCTAGAAATAGATCACATCTTGTGTTTATTAAGACTTAAATTGTTCTCAACATGAAATATAGCAGCATACCAAAACGTGAGCGGGCAAGACATTTAAATTCACCTAAAAAAGCATTGTTAAACAGGAACCGGTTTCGGATTTAACAAATCTTACCATTTGTCCATTCCTCTTCAGCCTGATTTGTAATGTAACCGCAATCATCAGAATCGTATACAGAGTTGCCCACCGCCATGGGTGCGCGTGCATATGGTTCTGCTAATTACAGCTTAATGGTAAAATTCAAAAGTCTTCGTTTTGGCGCGCTAATTCCAGGAATATATCTGCAGAAAATATTTACTGCGTCGTATATATTCAGTATGAGAACATGGGTAATGGGTAAAATATTATTATAAAATCTGGTAATAATCATATATTAATTAATATCGATTAATTATCAGGAGGCCAGCACATCTAAAGAATTAAAGAGATTCAGAATCTCAGGGGATTAAGGTACATTTTAAAAAAATAACGTTGACCACTAGCGTGGACAATTAATGTGCTAGAAATAGATCACATCTTGTGTCTATTAAGACCTAAATTGTTCTCAACATGAAATATAGCAGCATACCAAAACGTGAGCGGGCACGCATGTGTTTGCGCGCACACACACTAACCCACACACATGCGTACAAACAAACAAAAAGAACACAGTGTGAATAACGGATACTCAAAACTATTGAAAAGGTTGCAAAACGCAACGAAAATTTTAGAAAAATAAAAAAAGAGATAAGTGGAAATTTTACCGGTGAGTGTGTTAAATTATAAGGCACTAAAAGAGAATGACTTTCCCCAGACACAACAGAATATATATATATATATATATATATATATATATATATATATATATATATATATATATATTTATATATATATATATATAATGTGTGTGTGTGTGGGTGTGTGTGTGTGTGCGTGTGTGTGTGCGTGTGTGTGTGTGTGTGTGTATGTGTGTATTTCAGAATGAAAAGTATATGTATATGGGGATCCTTTCTGTTTGGCAGCCAATTTTCAGTCACTTCAATTTCTGTTCGAATTGATTTCATATTCGATGTAATGATGTAGTGTTATATGCTAATCAATGCTATCAAATTCATTTTCACCATAAATCAATAAATAGTTATTAGTTTACATTATTTATATTATTTATATTTGACGGGCATATGGCGTAGTGGTTAATAGCGCAGGCTACTAACCCCAAGATTCCGAGTTCGATTCCAGGCAGTGACCTTAATAATAATAATAATAATAACATCACAAATATACCTGAGGAATGAGAACCCCGGTTCAAAATTTCCCCAAGACACTTGATGAAGGTTGAAGGGTATATCAGCCGAAACCTGTTAACAACAAACAAGATGAGGACAAATATCCGTCAAATATAAATAATGTACATAATTCCTCAACTCTTAAATATAGAATAATAGTTATTAGCTTTTAAAGTTTGCAAATTTTGGGTACTTATAGCCAATCGCAAGCCACAGACACATTTGTGCCCCTTTCCATAGTAACAAGCCAAATTTGCGAACTATTTTGTCTGTGAGATAGCTCGTGTTGACAAATATATTCAACGCGAAAGCATGTGCATCGACGCAGTATTTTGCTGTTTGTGCTCATCTGCTCCTTGTGCCCATCCGCTGCTTGTAACCCAAATAGGCTTTAAATCACGCACCTCCAATTTTTTGGTGGGGGTGGTGGTTGCATAATTGTATGAATTCTCGAGTGTAGACTATAAATTTTCAAAAATTTTCTGTAAATTCCAAACGGTAAAAAAGATTCCAGGGGTTATTTGTCGTGTGTAAAACAGTTCATTTATCTACTGTTTCATATTAAAACACGCCAGGTACAAAATGATAGCTTCCAAATCCGACTAGATGTGTGCACACGCACACAAATTGATAAGGGATCAAACTTTAAACCTCTATAACATTTTTTTTTAATTCTGGAAAAAGTGTAATATCTCCTGAGATTCAGCTTGGAAAACTACATTAATAAACCAAATTTTAAAATTTGCAATAAACTTTGAAATTTCCATAGCTACAGCCAAAGGGAAAAGATCCACGTTTGGTAGTTCCATGGTTAAATAGATAATAAAGTTATAGGTAAGAATTTACAAGAAAAAACAAAGACGAAGACGGATGTATAAACAACAAAAAGATGTATTAGTTTAACGCTCGGCAATTGAGAAAGTCTTTTACGTTTCGAGCAGACGCTCTTCGACAGAAAGGAACGCAGAAATAAACAGGGAAAGAAAATTAAAAAAGGGTTTAGTAGCTAAAGTCCATTAGCAGTTCCATACGTGAATATTCAATAATAACCTATGGCAAATTTAGAAGTTCCACTTTTGAATAGAGAGTGAATTAGGATTGAGTAGATATAATATACTACAGTGAGATGGAAAGATAGAATGGTGGGTGCATGAACGTAGATATAAACTAGTAAATATAGTAAGGACATGTTTGGCGAAAGAAGTTAGGAGATACACGCACGCGCGCGCAAGCGCGCACGTGCACACGCACACAAATTGATAAGGGATCAAAAATATCAGATGTCAGAATAGTTTCATCTCATGGCTCATCACTAGCGTTGGTCAGTCATAAGACAACAAGAGTGGGACGGAGTGAGTTAGAATGGTAATTAAGTAATTGTAGAAGATAATGAAGTTCTCGAATTATAGCCCCAACTACAGTGAACGGGATACGACTTAGAAGTGAGGAGAGATTTAGGGCTCACCTAGTTATAATGGTGCTAGAAATAAATGCAAATAATATTAATTAGAATTTTAAAATTTGCAGTGTGAGTGGAAATATTCGCTCGTTGGGAATAAGAAGAATAAAGAATAAAGAATTATAAACAAATTTTTAAATACCTTTTTTTTTTATTAAGTTCTAGTAGATCGAAATTGTAGGGCCCAGGGATGAAACAAATATAGTAATAATGTATAATGGATATCATATAAGTAAATCAGTGAAGAAATTTAAGTTGAATTAATTATATATATTTTGTATCCAGTGTTTTAACTCCATAACCGTGAGAAGAGAAGGCCTAGTGTTGTTCACTTAATAACAATAATGTTGCAATTGAAGAGGTATTCAATTAATTATAATGAAGGTGAGATAAATTAAGGGGGAAATAAAAATCTATAAAATAAGAAGGTATGTTCTTTTTCCTAAGGTAGTGTATATGTTTTGTGAGAGAAAATATATATATAAGGAAGTGTAATGTTTTGTGAGAGAAAAATATATTTTTCATATTCCAGTGAGTTTAAATGCGCAGAGTATCTTTGCTTGAAATTAATAGTCGCTCCATTATAAATCTTAGTGGAGTTTTGGAATGTTTTTTTAAGGACCGTGCACTTATAAACGATATTAAACCTCTTGCTTTGAGCTCGTAGCGGGCAGTTATCCTGAATTTTGAAGTTACAATTGGATCTGTTTGGTTTAGGAGTTCCCCCATCCCCCGCTAAGTGAAAGAGAGTATGCATGATCAGAGGATGTATGATGGTTTAAGCTAGTTCTTTCCAGTCCGTTCTACATACATCAATCGTTTTCGAGGTGATTTATGCTTTCATTGTAGGTATTGAGAATTGAAAACATAGATGTTCCTGACTCATGGGAGAAATTAAGCGCAGTGTTATTGTCGCCGTTGATGGTAGAAACCCTATTATTGCAATTAGGATTACTGATGTTGTTACTATTATTACTATTATATTACTGCTATTATTAGTGTTATTATTACTATTACTATCATCACGATAGGTGTTAATATTACTAGCAGCAGCGCCACCACAATCTTATATTCACATTAATGTTAGTATTCTGGTTATTTTTATAGTTTCTATTATTACGATCAGTAGTAATATTATTATAGTTATAGCTGTTATAACCATCATCACCATCATTATCACCACCACCACCATTATTATTATTATTCTCGTTAGTAGTGGATGGTAAGTGATGTCTATTAAGCTTGCACTTATTAGATGCGGCTATGCTGGATTCTAAGCCAGGTGGTGTGAAATGGGATAATTTAAGGGTAAGTCGGTTAAAGGTAGAGTGGTACTTAGGGTGGGGTGGTAAATGAGATTTGATAATGGCAAAGAATTGCTCAGGTAGGCCCTTAACATTTAAGGAGAAGGGAATGTGTATCAAAGTAGAGTTCTTCCCCCATTTTTATTAGATAATCTGGTGGGGGCTGCAGAGTTCGTTTTTCTAGTGGATATTAAGGATACATTTCCATTTAGTGAATTACATTTTGCAAGGTTTTGGGGTGGTGTGGGAGAGGCGGTTGGATATGCCCAGTAAGCTGCTTATTATGGTTCGAGGTAATAGGTGGAGTGTTCTATCTATTGTAGGTAATGTTATATTCGTAGTTTGTGGGCGCGTAGAATTAGGATATAATTGAGATAGATAGTTCTTAAGCTTAGTATTAGACACGAATTTTATTTTTTGTGAGAAACCGCTGGCGGCAAGTGCCTGATTATTATTAGTGGCGTGGTTATTAGATATTTCCTCCTTTGCAGACAGATCACAAACTATAATAGAGATACTATTAATCACGTTACTAAAAACAGATCTATGGGTATTCATTAGGCTTATGGTACAGAGAATATAACGAAGAGCTTAAATCTCTTACGTCGAGGAAATTGGTTATTTTATTGGTATTCTCAAATGAAATAGTTAGACTAAAAATTGATAAAAAAACTTATGCAGGACCTTTCTGGTTTTCTCAAGAGATGGTGTGGAGAAACCGGTAGTGACCAGGAGAGCATCATCGCAATGCAGTCCACTGTGGGTTGCAGGAAAGTACATGCGATGTTGCTGGATGAGGTAAATCCAACGAGGTCTGTGACCTGAGCCGAATCTGAGGAACACATATCGAAGAAACCATCATTAAATTCTCTACACCAGAGTTTATTATTGAAGGTAATACTTGACCCCTTCTCAAGATCCGAATTCACTCATGTGACCTCAGAGTTTCCTTCTTGACTAGCTCATACTTAGAGCAAAAAAAAAAGCAACCGACAAAGTCTTTTTATTTTTTGTGATTAAAAAGTAAAATTTTCGTCCATGCAAATGCTTTAAAATTTAATTTTAAATATTGAAATTTATATAAAATTCCTGCTCTACTTTCCCTGTCTTTGCAACAAGAAGCTTCGCAGATTAGAATATTATCATTCTCGGAAAAGAGAAACCAAAGTTTGAAACGAAAATCAAAACCAAAGTGGGCAGCAATCAACATTATTTTGAATCCAAATATTATGAACAGTGTGAGTAAATTGATAGCATGTCCCATTCTGAACAATTTTGTTGTTTCCCATATCTGTTATTTTGTCAGAACACATGAACAACTACTGGCTACTGCAATTTGCACTATTTGATTGCAGCTTTGACAAAACACAAACATCTCAGAACCATCAGAATTCCGTAATTGCTCTGAACACCTTTGGCCAACACTGAATTGATGCAGCAATCGATCAGTGGAAACCAGCTTCGATTCAGTTGCAAAATAGATCAGTCGAGAAAAATCCTGATATATTGAAAAGGTTAATTCATTGTACTGAAATTTTGGCTTGTCAAGAATTATCATTCGGAAGACACGATGAACCAGAAGAATCAAACAGTAAGGGTAATTTTCTGGATATATGTGAAGCAGTAGCGGAATACAATAACTGTTTAAGATTGCATTTAGATTTAGTGAAGAAAAATGCTAACTACACATTTTCTAGAATTTCAAGTGATTTTCAAACGTAAATCGTTCAACTGAATAGCTGCTACAAGTGAAGGTGAAATTAAGGTTATGATAAAAAAAAAAACAGCATTTATTGCTCTTATATTTTTAATGAGAATACAGACCTTCGAATTAAATCTCAATTGATACGCGGTTTGCGATTTGTTGATAAGAAGGAAAAACCTCAAGAAGGGTTTTGGGGAAAAACAGAAAAGCTGTATCACAGACAGAAATTCGAAAGTTTATTAATCAATTTAAATGTGGCCATAAATTCATCACACAAACTTATGATGGAGCGAGTATGATGGCTGAGCATTTGAAAAGAGTGCAAACAAGAATAAAGGAGATTTTGGTGCGAATGTCGTATTTGTATATTGTTATTCACATTTACTTAATTTGGTTTCGTCTCAATCAACTTCAAGTATTCGTGAATGTCCAATTTTCTTCCAAACTTTAAAATGAATTTCAACTTTTTCTCATTGTCGACGGCTTGAAAAGCCCTACTTGATGAAATCGTTGGAAGGTGATTTCCAATTTTACCCGAGACCCATTGGAAGTATTCATCTCGACATGTGTCCATTTTCAACCGAGTACTTCAGAAGTAGCACAGTCAAGGGGATTCATTGCAATTCTAGATTTTCAGTTTAAATTTTTTTGTGGCTTTTGAAACCATATAGAGTGGCTCGGAGATTCTGTTTTTGATTCTTCAAAACAGTTCGCTTGATATTTTGAGGTGTATTCGTAAGTTTGAGAACTTCAAAAACAATCGGTTGATATTGTCACGTCAGGTGTAATTGTATTAACTGTAGTGAAAGATTAGGCTGGCTTTGTATATTGCAGACAGAACCCAAACTCTTGAATATTTAACATCAGATTTATTTAAGGGAAGGCTGAAAATGAATACGTACTTAAATTACCAATTCCTCACTGATAGAGAGACTAGGATATAGGGATCGACTTAACTGTGACTGCTCGGTCATTAGTTATCTTCAAAAAGCGAGACCGCCGAATTTTATTGAAGCTTTGTCCTTGGTTTGCTTGGAGAGTTCAATTCGTTTCTTTTCGGCAAATCTATTGATTATTTTGGTATAAAATGTATCAGCACTACGCTCTATCTTCATCTTCGTCACAAGGTGAAGAAGATGATAGAGCGTAGTGCTGATACATTCTTCTTCATCTTCTTCATCTTCTTCATGGAAACGAAGACCAAATTACCCAATCTCTCTTCACTTTGAGAACACCCCATATCTTTATTTGCGCACTTTAATGAAGAAAGCGATTTATCGCGGGAGAAATTGTGTTTTCTTCGAAAGCTATGAAAGCTCTGGTTGATTTCTAGCTTAACTGGAGAAGTAAGTGTTAATCTCAAGGACACTTGAGATGATATTCTAACTGCTTGTCTGATCTCCTACAAACCGATTAGTCGAAAAAAATGATGTTCACATTAAGCTTGACTGCCCCAATTGTGGTTCACTCATGATAGTGAACAGATAATTTGGTGAAAAGGGTCTAAATCTTAAGGTTCACTACAACATCAAGAAAAACGCGTTTGAAGAATTTTATTGCCGGATTCTGGATGGTGTCGCTGAAATTTGTTTAACATTTTTCATGAAGTTATTGTTTACGTTGAGCAAAGATTTAAAACCCTAAATTTTTAAATCCTTGAGTTCAGATTTTTTGAATTGTTGAATCCGAAGCTTTTTCACGCTTACAAAAAAAAAAAATTCGATGGAAGCGTTTTCATCTTTGGATGTCTGTAAAAACATATTGAATTTAGATGGATTTAAGTGCGAGTTGAAATCAATTTATGCTACAGATTTTGCGAAGCAAGTGTCAAACATCCTAGAAGTCGCTGACATAATACAGGAGCTAGAACTAAATCAAGCTCTGGCCGAATTAGCAAAATTACTACATCTCATTCTGACAGTACCTGCCACATCTGCTTCCTGTGAGAAATCGCTTTCTTCATTAAAGCGAGTAAATAAAGATATGAGGTATTTCTCAAAGAGAAGAGAGATTGGGTAATTTGGTCTTCATTTCCATGAATAAAGACTTTTTGAAGAAGAAGGTAGAACGTAGTGCTGATACATTTTATAACGAAGTAATCGATGAATTTGCTAAAAAGAAACGAATTGAGCTAATTTACAAATACATTTTTAAATAGCTCATTAGTTAAATAGCTCATTAGTTAAATAGCTCATTAGTTAAATAGCTCATTAGTTAAATAGCTCATTATTTTCTCAGATTTCTCTTCGGCGCCACGATAGTGCTAATGAGGAACATCAAGTCCAGTGGAGTGGGACGTCAGCCCGAAGTGTGGCTTGTTGGTAGAAGCGCATTTTCTTAAACTAAAATTAGTTCATATCACACTCAAGATGCTTTTGGTGAGGGGGAGAGTAATGGCTCAACTACCTCACTCTCTGCCTTAGCGACTGCCCTGCATCATGGACTTCATGTGCTACTTTCCAAATGACCCTTCGACACTAGTTTGTATGCATGTATGCATGTATGCATGCATGTATGTATGTATGTATGTATGTATGTATGTATGTATGTATTTGTATGTATGTTTATGGGTGGATAGGAATGTACGTATATATATATATATATATATATATATATGTATATAACTAAATACATGTACAGTTATATATATATGCATATGTATATGTATGTACACACACACACGCACAAACATATATATATATATATATATATGTTAATTCTCTAAATGAAGTATTAACAGTAACTGCACGATAAAGTGTAGTATATTGCCACTTAAGTGTGGCTGACCCCTAGGGGTGGATGTTACTGTTGCTTTTAGCCCCAGGAGGAGATGTCCTCCTGGGGCTAAAAGCAACAGTAACATCCACCCCTAGGGGTCAGCCACACTTAAGTGGCAATATACTACACTTTATATATATATATATATATATATATATATATATATATATATTAGGGTTATGACTTTTTGTAAGCAAAAGTCGATGACCAATTTCATATAATTTGGGAAAATTACCTTTATTTTAAGCTTTTAAAAAAAACCTCTCCCCCACCCCAAGGATTTAAGCAGCGGAAATATTAAAGTGTGAATCTAGTGCCATCTAGTGATTATAGTTTTAAAAGCCCATAACTCCGAAACTACTTCAAATAGAAATCCGAAATTTCAGATATATTATTTCTGTATTGCATTAAGTCAGCACACTAAGTTTGTTATGAACACCACTAGAATTTTGCATGATCTGGGTCAAAAGTGGTGATCGATTTCTTAAGTTAGGGGTGACATTGTTTTCAAGTAAAGCAAAATGAATGTTAGTTTTCTAACTGCTATAAAATTATTCATCGAATTAGAGAATAGTGTTACTAGGTTGTGAAAGGGAATAACCCTAATATAGACATTTTATCCTGTTGAAAGGATATTGTCTAGTTATTCAGAGATTGGTGTAAAGGACGCGAACTAAGTGCTATTAGTCATTTTCGCACGCGAAGGAGTAAGTGAGAGTGGAAGGTTGACCTTGACCTAGCACTCTGAAAAAGGGTGAAGCTGTTGGAGGGGGAGGAGTGTCCATGTTTTGAAATTTTCTGTAGACCCCGGATGCACAGGGACAAAGAACAAATACTTTCCAGAAATGACGCAAAATATCGGTTCTTTTGCAACAAAAAACAAAAAATCGGGCGTTCCTTGAAACAGCTTTCTTGGGTGTAACTCTGCAAAAATGCGAAAAGGTGATGTTTCACAGTATTTCGTAGATGTGTCGCAAGTTAAATAAAGAATACCATTGTTGAATCATCTGTACTGTTCATGTGAGATTTGGGAAGAATTCGGTCAAAAATGAGGAATTTAAGGGCAAAAAACCGGTTTTCTACTGTTTTTTTCGCAATTGTTGGTCATACGCGAATGAATTCTGTGTATATCGGAGTCTCCTAACGTCATCCTTAGGATAAGTAAATAGTGTGTAAAGTTTGAACGCAATCCACCGAAGCAGTGAGAAGTCTTTGAAGTTTCAACGGGAACAAAGTGTATAAAATCAATTTTTTTACAGTTTTTTTTTTTTGCGGCATTTTGTCGCACAGGGATATCTTTGGACATAGAACAGATACTTGATAGAACCGCCATTACATGGTGGGTTTTTTTAACCGTAAAAACCAAGGAAATCGGACTTTCCAGTTAAAAATTTTATACTGTGTAACTTTGCAAAAAACGCGAAAAACGATTTTTTACCAAATTTTTCGCAATTTTCTTGGGAATCAGAGGCCCCAAGTCAGTAGCAAAATATTTGTCTGAAATGTGGCAATATGACAGTCCTTTCGATACCAAAATTATAAAAAATCGGACGTTCCTGTAAAGTATTTTCTCGCTTGCAACTATTGCCTTTTCTTTTTTTGGCAAAAAGGGTGGGGGCCTTCAGTTTTATCGGTTTTTCTCCTAGAAGCGGGTATCTCCAGGCATCAGTAATGCAGTAGTGACCTGTCTGAGTAAATTTGCCATTTAATAAAAAGATTTCATCAAAATCGGATGAAAAATGTGGAAACGCATAAAAAGCACACACATACACACACACAAACATTTTGAGTTAAATATATATATATATATATATATATATATATATATATATATATATATATATATATATATATATATATATATATATATATTGTTGTGTCTGGGGAGAGCCATTCTCTTTCAGTGCCTTATTATTTAACATAGTTTATATTTATATACAGGTAGAATAGTTAGTGGGCTGTTATGTAGATGTGTGTGTGTATGTGTGTTTGTGTGTGTGTGTGTACGTATATGTATATGCA
>NC_142943.1:17601443-17611443 GCF_046866305.1 Octopus bimaculoides
CTTGCTACTGGTGATAAATTAATTAATGTCAGATTCTCTTCCCTATCCTTATTTTACTGTGGCTATAAATTCGCCATGTCTACATAAAAGAATATGGCTCAGAAGATGCTAGCAAGATAATGGTATATAGGTGATAACCAGAAAGAGGAAGGGCAGGGGTGACTTAAACTATATTATGATTATGAATTAAAAGGGGCCTAAAATAGAAAACAAAGGAGGGTCACACTGAGATCTAAGTGGATATTAAGCCTACTGGGGGGGAAAGTATATCCAAATTTAGCAAAATTTATATATTATTATATTTTGTATATTAAATGATAAAATTTAGAAAAGGATTTAAGGACCATGTAAGAGAAGAAGGATAGATAAAACAATTTAAGCCCTAAAAAACTGGGGTACTTTTATATAAAATAGAAACCTCATAATACTTCAACCTAGCATACTGCTAAAGTGGTCATGATAAAACTATTCAACAATGAATCCATAAATAAATTTAGATTTCATCCCAGAAGGAGTACACCATTTCTATTGACTGAAAATCAAAGATTAAGTGCTAAAGAAAAAAAGATAAGCAATTCTATAACAGATAGACTTATTTAAAGGAACCTTGGAAAAATATTATATAAGAATTTCTACCATTATGAAAAAATCATAAAGGGTGTAAGAAGGTATAAATATATCACATTTATATATACATAAAAATATCCATCATTTATTCCCTAAAATATATTTATTTATATAAGGGCATTACTATACATGAGTGCTCACGCTAAGAGGGATCTAAGGTCAAACTACCATAATAAACACATTTTTACCGAACGCGGGGAAATGCAACTCTCAAACCTAGCCCCCTAAAACAGACTAAACTATAGATCATGATTTCGTAATTATTGCAGTAATACGCACCTTTTACTCATCAGTATAGTATGGTCAAGACATAAAAATAAACAAAAAAAATCAACATACCAGACGAACACCTCATGTATTCAGCATAGTACATAGAAGATTGTTTATCCCTATATATCTATGTAAGAGGTGGGATTTTTCGAATTGCATCTTGGTATATGTGTTTTCTTTTTGGGTTTTTTTTTTTGTTTTTGTTGTTGTTGTTTTTTTTTTCAGAATAAAATTCAGCACTGAATATATTCTAGTTATATATTTAATTCAATAATAGGATAAAGTCTTTTATAAGAATTTATCAAGAAGCTAGTGTATATATATTATAATTATGAAATGTAAATACAAATAAATAAATATAAATACCATATTGCATTATAATATACCATGAGTATCTATAGAGAGAAGTTACAAACCCCTTCACAATCCATGGAAGTTACACCAGTACATACGGGGGTAAACAGGTATACAAAATACAAAATGTATTAATATAATATAATATAAAACAAAAGATAAAATAAAATAAAAAAGAATAAAAGGAAGAAATACTTATATAGAATTTCAATAAAGGATTTATAAAATGAAAAAATAGACATAAAGATAAAAATTTTACATTATGAAAACCATAAAATGCATGCTGGATATAAAAAGGGGTAAAAGATAAAAAAAATAAGGATAAGTCGAGGTATTCTTAACGAAAACAAATTAAAAACTAAAGTAAGATAAGGATACCACTGGATATGGTTTTACACAATATTTATAAGATGTAATATTACAGGCACTGATGTGTGTAGAATAATATAGTTCTTAGGGGGTATAGAATATACTTAGGGGAGGCGTAAGATCTGTTGATTCATTGTAAATATACTTATTATGACTGATAGGGAAGAAAGTCTTAGAACTGAAGGAAAAAAACAGTGCGGTCTACATATAGGATAAATGCAGAAAAAACTGGTAGAGGTTATAAGAGGGCAATATTATATATAATTCCCTACATTAGAGAGTATGTTATGAAAGATATGACACCCCAGATAATTTCTAACACAAAATCATAGTACGATAAGTATAATATTATTTGTTTCTAAAATATTAAATGTACGGGTGATGCTATACACACAGGATACTCTTAGGGTCTAATCTATCACTAATTAGGTTATTCTTATCTCTATACTTAAAAATTTCATAAATTTCCATAGAACATGATTCGCATCCATATTTGCTATCTTTGTATGGCTGAGCTCTCCGTACTATAACACATTCCTTAAGTTCCTAGATTTTATTAGATGAAGATGTACTATTATGGCTATTAACATGCTTCTTCATATTTATTGAGTACCCAATATAAGCAAAGTTACTAGTTTCAGTCAAACCTGTACATTTGTAAACAACACTTTGAGCTAATAACTTGCATTGGGACTTTACCCTACAATTGTAGCTGGGGATATTATTGCTATTATTATTATTATTATTATTATTATTATTATTATTATTATTATTATTATTATTATTATTATTAGTGGGACCCGTGGAATTTCCACGAACTGATTAATAGAATGTTGAGTAAATAATAAACTGTTTCTGCATATATGTATGTATAAAAATAACGCATTGAAGAAAGGAGTAACTGAAATCTCTACATATATAATAGATTGAAATACTTAGGCAGCAAATACTAAAGTTGCATATATTTTTACATTTCTGTTTACAAATACATAAAGTTTAGCTAATAATTCCATCCCTTTTTAACATACAATACTCAGAGGCTTGGAAAATAGTCAACACATAGAGACTCTTGAGAGTGTCCACCATGCATGCAACGATTGCCAGTGCCAATCAGTCCGTGGGCTGGACTCTCCTCTTCCAACATAGAGCCATGCCAGTTTCCTCCGATATGAATACAGAAAACAGTAGACCTACATATGTACAAAACTATATAATACATGCCACATATAGTTTCCTCTTTTGAAAAATATTCATTCATAATTTCTGAAAACACTCCCATCCTACAAGTCAGTGGCTCTCGGCAGACAATCTTCTTAAAAACAGTTCGCCTTCTTCTCCTTCCTTGTTTGTCTGTTTCCATCACCTAAACTCTTACATCTGAGAGTTTGCGAACTCTAGAGTACGCCACATACAACTGCTCTTGACTGAACACTGGCTGAGGTAAGAACAATCCCACCTTCTCAAATGTCTGTCCCTGTGACTTGTTAATAGTCATGGCATATGACAAGCGGGCAGGAAACTGGGTTCTCTCAAATTTTATGTGTTGACAGCTCTCTGGTGAGTGATATCTTCAATAATACATCTGAGGAAGAGAGAAGAAGCAGAGCTATTCTTTCGCCAAAGAACTGAGATTACTTCCTGATCAATGAAGAAGTTTTGAAACAACTTCCGGGTGACTGCTGCACCTTTATTCTGGGGGTGAGGACACGTCTGCCAATTAGTGAGCTGCTAATCAAGGAAGCTTCGATTGAATGTTGATGCATGGCCACCATTTCCAGTCTTGTACCATTGCAGAGTCCATTCCGGATAGAAATGTTACGAAGAAGCATTACTATTGAGCTGGATTTTAAACTCAATTCATGAGGAGGCATTCCTAATGAAGAGGCATTCCTAATGAGGAGGCATTCCTGATGGCATCCTTATAATAGGTGCGGCAGTCAGCCGGAAGTTGTCTCAAAACTTCTTCATTGATCAGGAGGCAATCTGAGTTCTTTGGTGAAAGAATTACTCTGCTTCTTCTCTCTTCCTCAGATGTATTATTGAATATATCACTCACCAGAGAGCTGTCAACGCATGAAACTTGAGGCACTTCTATGTCATCAATAGAAAGATTTGAATCTTGTAGCGCTGCTTATGTTCCATTGCCAAGGTGTAAGAGCCATGCTGAAAATTCCCTTTGATCTGCTGTTGTCCTGATTTTTTTGGCTTAATCTATATAGGTTGAAATTCAGCCATAGAGGAAACCCACAGTAGCAGAACCAAAAACGGCCATCCGAGAAAATATCCAGCCTAACTCCCTTTCCCTCCATCTTTCAAACACAAAAACATCAATACATACAAAACTATGCCCCCACCGTCACCAGCATCTGATTTTCCTGCCGAGAAAACATCATCATGCCAGGAGGCGGGACAACCATTTAAGTAGAAAATACACAGCACAAAAACTTGAACGAAGCCCACAATCACTACGGCATAATCGAAATCACTTTTATCAAATTCTGGTTGCGATAACTTCAGATGAAGTATAGATTCTCATTCCTCGGTGTTGTTGTGGTGTGGAATCTTCTGTTTGAAATATTACTTCGACCATGCTATATTTTGACTTCGTATGATGTTGGTCTTGTATTGTCACACAGATTGTATTTGCACCTTGCTTGCACTTTTCACCCAACGCAATTTTCTTCTCTTGGAGCGATATATAACCGTGCGTATCCATGACTGTGTATGAATATTTTTATTATCTTTTGTGAATAGTTTGTCAGTAAGTCTACTTTTATTTTTACTAATTTCCATATATCTGTAAGACGAATCTGTATAGTATATCATCAAATGTCTATAATTTGATCCTCATTACATTCTCATTCCAATTCTTACCGAACTCTTCTTCACATTTGTTTCTTCAAACAGTAATTATGTAGTGGATACAGTTACATTCATTCTCCTTTTATAAATTTGTGGCTTCATATCACTATAAGAAGAAATTATCGTTGTCACTATTACCGCTGCTTCCTCCCCTTCCTTCACTTCCTTTCCCTTCACCTCCTCTTCCTCTTTCTTCCTGCTTCCAGGTTCAATCCTATTGCTTGACGCCGTGGGCAAATGCCTTCTAAAATAGCCCTGAGCTGACCAAAGCCTTGTCGGTGGATTTGGTAGATAGAAACTGAAAGTAGTCTCTCTCTTCTCTCCAACATGCGACCACAGTCTCAGAACAGGTTCACTAACTTGGACCCTCACCGCTAGTCACCCATCTATTCACAAATTTATTGCTTGGGCAGTAATTCCCTCCCCTCTCTCACCTTCCTTTCCATGCAGGATTTTAAAAAGTTGATGAGGACTTGGTCGAAGAAGACGGCGTCTGTCTTCAGTTCGTTTAGTCTCGTCCACCTCACAAGTTCTTTCGCCATAGCACCAGAATAGAGTAAAACTGTCTGCCCTTTCCGGCCAAAGAAAGGCCGCATGGCGATCTTCACGATGGAGTTGGCAGATTGCCAGATTTGTCCCACACGCGATAACAGCTGTTCGATATAATTTTGCATGTCAACAATGCTCAGGCAATGTTCGAGCGCGCACAGGAAGATTTTGTTGCTCTGCGCGCATACATTTCAAACATGCTTGAAGAGTTTATCCCTTACTGGCAATGCCCCCAGTAGCACCGCTCGGCCTGTGATTTCTGGAATTTTCCCATTGGTCCTCATTTGTAAGTGGGTTGATTCTTCTCGAAGCCTAGTGTTTCGTATAGAAGAGTATGAGACGTGCTGGCGTTGCCTGTTTGGCGTCGCTAATTCGTTACTGACTTCTTTGTCATCAGACATTTTGTCCCCAAAACCTTTTGGCACCGTAAAAATTTTATCCTTATTCTACTAGACAACTATCATCTAATCACAGCTACAACACTACTTGACTATTAAACTTATTTAGCTTCTTGCTTCTCTTTATGCATATGGGAACTAATTAAATATTGACGAAACGTGAAAACGAACTATTTTCTGTACATCTTTGACAAAATAAAATTAATTGAGAATTAAAATGTTGGCGAAACTTGGAGACAGAGAGGGGGAGGGGGAGAAAGAGAGAAGCTTTAACGTACAAGAATGACTTCAATTTCAACAATGTCTCTCTCTTTCTTTCTTTGTGTGCGTGGGTGTACATGTATGCACGTTTATGTGTGGGGACATAATTCCATTTATGTTAATGAGAAGAAAGAAAAGTGTTTATGTCAATCGATTTCAATCAATAAGCTGTAGTGTGTACTTCTTCCTCTATTTGTCAATCTATTTATCTGTTTCTGCGTGAGTGTATGTGTGTATTTGCCGTTAGTGCCGAAAAGTATTATCGCCAAAAACGAAAAAAGAAACGTCAAATCAGGTCCAATATTCAGTCGGCCGTGCCAAATCTTCAACGTCCAAGCAGCCGAACCCAATCATTTTATTCTGTCCCGAGTACACTTTTGTACCTGCTCACCACTAATTCTCCATAGAACTCCGTGGTATGGAACATCTACCGACAGCACTGTCCGACTAGCAGGCGGCTGTAAGCATCTGGCTGCACGCAAGGTGTCAAGCACCTTGTTTCTGTCTACGCTCGATCTTCTTTATCCGAGAACAAAATAAAAACATGAGAAATCACCAACCACCATGGTTTTGCTTTTTTCTTTCTTTTTTTTTTATTGTTCGTAATTGGTAGTATCAATATCCCATATCTCTATGGAGTTCTATAAGGAAACTCTGAAGGTATTTCTTCGTAACAACGACGCTGAAGTTTCCAACGCTACCTGAGAATCTCTCTCGTATTTTCCTACCTGCGCTGATTTGCAGTCTTCCTAATGTCAAAACATCAGAGATTTTTACCACACTCGTATGGAAGGTCTTTCCTTACGTCTCAATGTTCCCACTTTGTGCGGCGGAAGATAACACTTCTTTATTTTTGCTTTTACGAGCTCAAATTTGGAAATGGATGCAATTTGTTTGCTGTTGTGGGTGAAGCTTTCTATTTATTTGCTGTCGTTGTTGTTGTTAGGGGTAGTGTTGCTGGGTTTGTTGGTGTATTTATTGTTGTTGTGGATGTGACAGAGTGATGCTGTTATGTGTTCTTTGTGCCATTTTCTGTTTTCAGTCTTTTACTTCCCTTGACTCGATCCTTTTTCACGTCACAAGAGGAGATCCTTGTGTCAGACAAATCCGATCTGGACCGGGATAGAGTTACGTATTTCTGCGTTTCAGCATATAGGAGAAAAACGAACAAGGAAAGAGGGAAAGTGCCGGGCTAGAATATCCCTTGGGTATTGTAAACGTTTCTTTTTTTTTTTTTTCGCCATTGAAGTTACTAATGCAGATGTCTTAGATGTTGATGTTTGTGCTACTGCTATTGCTACAGTTGCTGCTGTGGTTAAAGGTGTTATTGCTGTTGTCGCTGTTGTTGATGTTGGTACAGATGTTGTAGCTGTTCCTTCTTTTACTCTTCCTGATGCTGATGCTGCTACCTCTATTCTGGCATGCTGCGTCATTGTTGCAGCGATGGTGACGGCGTCACCGGAGCCATCCTTTTTTCCTTTTTCGGTTCGGTTGTGTGAATAGCAAGCTCTCACACGATCGGTGCTGCCTCACAAGTGGTATCTAGGTCTTTTGCTTTCTGCAATTACAAATACTTCCACTCAATTTAGCAGAGAGATGATGTTTAGCATGGAGGAGATTTTCCAACGTCATCCCAGAGCAGTCTTCTTGCCTCCATTTTTAACATCCAATTAGATGTTGCGGCCTTCCAACACGCCGCGGGCTTGGATCCGCAGAGAGACAGCCCAGGCTGGACACCCTCCTTAGCCTACTTCTTAAGTATATGGAGAAGAGGGTAAACTCAGTATTTCAGCAGGCGATCAATAAGTGTTGCAGTGCGCGGGTCTGTCTAAACTAGGACTTTGACCCCCATCGAATTCCCTTGCCCTAGATACATACTGAATATACTGCTATACTTCTGAGGCAAGAACACTGCTCTGAGGACTTGGCCGTCTCCAGGCGATGACTTTCTAAAGGCCCACAGCGTTAAATTATCGTCTCTCTAGCCATCGCAGTTGTTGCTTCTACCACTGCTGACGTTATTGTCGTTACTGTTTCTGTTGTTACCTTTGCTATTGTTATTGGTTTAATTGCTATTAATACTATTATATATCGCCACGATAGAAGTAACGCAATTTTTTTTTTTTTTAAGTTTGTGCTTTCAACAGGGAAAATCCTTCTCTTCCATAAGCAGAAGGAGAGAGATGAACCTTGACATGTGCTGCATTTCTATCTTTGAAAGTCACCTCCTACTTCTCCCTTCACTTCGCTGGCTGATGAAACCGACACCATATTACCAAAAATAATTATTTTCAAAGCAAAATTTGAGTCTTTTGCCACAAAGTTGAGCCCCAAAACGATGTGAAACAGAGAAATCAGCCAGCATTCTGGGGTTCTATTTTTCTTTAGAAGACGGTATACTATAAAGATTTAACAATTTGCAGATCTAAATATATAACCAAGTAAACAAACTTACGACCGATCCGAAGGGCATCTTGCCAATATGACCATAACAACAACAACTACGACGAAAACAACAACAACAGCCTTGTTAGAAACAGCAAGGATTCTAAGGAGAGTATTAGAAAGTTGAAGGAGAAAGAATGACCTCAAAGGTCTTTTGGTCGTTTGTTATGGCTCACTCTTTTGATATAACATCTGCCAGAGCAAAAGCATCAATGAAAATAAAAACAATAACGGTAGTTCTTTCTACTGTAGGCAGAAGGCGAGGAATTTCAGGCCATTCAATGGCATCGACCCCAGCACTTGACTTACTTTATTTTATTGACCTGGAAAAGATGAAAGGCAAAAATGACCTCGGTGAAATTTTTACTCAGAGCGTAAGAAGCCAGAAGAAATGCTTCTATGCATTTATTCCGGCAACATGCTACCGATTCTACCAGTTCGTCAGGCAAATAACGGTTTCAAATTTTGGTACAACGCCAGCAAGTTCGGGGAAGTGATTAAATCGATTACATCAACCCCAGTGCTCAACTTGTACTTATTTTATCGATCTCAAAGGGATGAAAGGCAAAGTCGATTTCGGTAGAATATGAACTCAGAACCTTAAAGCCGGACGAAATGCTGTTCAGTAGTAGTAGCAGCAGTAGTAGTAGTAGTAGTAGTAGTAGTAGTAGTAGTAGTAGTAGTAGTAGTAGTAGTAGTAGTTGCTGTTGTCTTTCATTTTCTGCATCCTGTAGCTCATAGAGCATTAAAACATGTCAGCCTAAGTGGTTGATAGTGTTAAGAGAAGTGGTAGTGGAAGTGTAAAATCTGTAACATCAGTCAGCGTTCATAGCAGCAATAATGGAAGCAATGATGGTTGCTTGTGGCAACCACAACAATCGAAAGACCAAAGACAATTTAAACAACAATTGGAGTGATACGGGAGTCAATAAAAGCTTGTTGTTACAGCCGTTATAATACTTGTTCATGAGTTTCAGAGAAATATCTGGAAGAAATCCAGGTATACAATTATGCGTGGGTTCTGATGCTGACATGACTTTGGCAGTTAAGTGAAGTCTAAATCACAGTTGCAATTGTCCCATTGTTTTCACACACACGTACACATATACACGCATACATATACATGGATAAATACGCACGGACATGCAAACGTGAATATATGTATATGCATACACACATGCATATATATATATATATATATATATATATATATATATATATATATATATATATATATATATACATTCATACATATATATAACTTTGCATACATGAATATACAAATACACACACACACACATGTACATCGCTTAGCTTAATGGTACAGCATGCTTATTTTTAGTTTCAGAGGTACGGGCTCGATCCTCTGTAGTGGCCTGCTTGGCAATTTTGACTCTGGTTGTAATCCAGTATGGGCAAGCCGTAAGGCTAAAACGTATGAAAGAATATTATTTTACTTGTTTCAGTCATTTGACTGAGGCCATGCTGAAGTACCGCCTTTAGTCGAAAAAAATCGACCCCAGGACTTATTCTTTGTAAGCCTAGTACTTATTTTATCGGTCTTTGGCCAAACCGCTACGTTACAAGGACATAGACAGAAGGGACTGAATCCAGGACCATGTGGTTGGGAAGAAAGCTTCTTAGCACACAGCCACGGCTGCGCCTATATAATATATGTTCTTTATTTTGTTACTTGCTTCAGTCATTTGACTGAGGCCATGCTATAGCACCACCTTTTAGTCGAAGAAGTCGACCCCAGGACTCTTTCTTTGTAAGCCTGGTACTTATTTTATCGGACTCTTTTGCCGAACCGCTAAGATGCGGGGATGTAAACACACCGGCATCGGTTGTCAGGCGATGGTGAG
>NC_142943.1:17613943-17628943 GCF_046866305.1 Octopus bimaculoides
AATCTGCTGTCGATGCAGAGTGCATCTGCGTCTGAGCGTTAATCCTGTGGACCCTATGTACTTTTCGTGGCAGCCCGAGCATCTTATTATATAAATAAGGTTTTCTGAAGCACAAGTAAAGTCAGATTTAACTTTGAATTTTTGTCCCTCTTTGAAGAGGAATTCTGAACCTTCTAGGTTTGGGCATGTTGCGCAATTTGATCGACCACATTTTTTCACTTTTGCATCTGTTATTTTGGAAAATGATTTTGCCTTTGTGAGGATCTTTTTCAGTGATTTTGGTTGTTTGTAGCTTTTAATGATTTTGTGTGTGTAAAATTTCCTTTAATTTGGGGTCCTTATGTAGCATTGGTATGTTTTGGGTGATGATGGTGAAGGCTTCTTTGTTTCTGGGGTTGCCTGTGGATATGTATGGCAGTATTTTCGGGGAAGGTGTGTTGCTGTATTTAACTTTTCTTAAGTTTTCTATGTCGATTTGTGATGCACGTCTGATTCCATCCTCTATGAGTTGAACTGGGTAGTGTCTGTCAATTAGTGTGTTTTTGAGTTCTTGTAGTCTATAGTCACTAGTATTTTGTTCTAACACTATTGTGCATATCCTTCTTGCAAGGTTGAAGGAGATGTTTGTTTTGGTGTGTCTTGGGTGGCATGAATCAAATAGTAGATATTATTTGGCGTCTGTGGTTTTGTAAAATATGTCCGTTTCTATTTTAGGTTTACATTTTTAATTAGTATATCCAAGAATGAGAGCTCCTTTTGGTTGTATTCCATTGTGAACTGTATGTTTGGGTTGACACTGTTCAATAGACTTTTGAATTTCAAGAGTTCATCTGTGTTTTCATTCCAGAGTATGAAACAGTCGTCCAGGAACCTTCCCCAATTTTCTTTTATGTATTGGGAAAGGGTGTTTCCAAAGGTAGATAAAGATTCCTGGTATATTATTATTTCCAAGTAACCCATTGTTAGGTTCGCAATGACTGGAGCTGCCCTAGTGCTCATAGCAATTCCGGATTTTTGTCGGTAGAAAGTATTGTCAAACATGAAGTAGTTGTTTTCCTGTCTTGGTTTGTGTTTGCCCCCTTGGAATCCTCTGTTTAGTGGGTCAATCCACTACTCAGGAAGAGACTATTCTAGAGTACGTTCTGCCTTATCTTCGAAACGTCTAGGATTTATTCCAAGTGGCTATCTGTTTTCCTATGTGTTCGTTCCGTTGTCTGTAGTTCATTGTTCTAACGTCCTGTACCCTGATATGCATCTATATACACATGTAGATGTAAGTAGGTACATATATGTGTGTATACATGCATATATATTTTTTGTATTATTATATTGTATTATATATATAGATATATATATATATATATATATATATATATATATATATATATATATATATACATATATATATATGTATACATATATATAGTACTTACTATATATATATAGTACTTACTATATATATATATATATATATATATATATATATATATATATATATATGTATATATATATATATATATATATATATATATGTATATATATATATATATATATATATATATATATATATATATATATATATATATATATATATATGTATATATATATATATATATATATATATATATATATATATATATATATATATATATATATATATATATATATATATATATTACATACATGTAATATAATTTTTCTGAATTTTCAGATTTTTCAATATGCTAAGGCAGTGGTTTTAAATAGATATTAATCAAATTAAAGCGCAGGAGTGGCTGTGTGGTAAGTAGCTTGCTTACCAGCCACATGGTTCCGAGTTCAGTCCCACTGCGTGCACCTCGGACAAGTGTCTTCTACTATAGCTTCGTGCCGACCAAAGCCTTGTGAGTGGATTTGGTAGACGGAAACTGAAAGAAGCCCGTTGTATATATGTATATATATATATATATATGTGTGTGTGGGTGTGGGTGTGTGTGTGTGTGTGTGTGTGTGTGTGTCTGTATTTGTCCCCCCAACATCGCTTGACAACCGATGCTGGTGTGTTTACGTCCCCGTAACTTTGCGGCAAAAGAGACCGATAGAATAAGTACTAGGCTTACAAAGAATAAGTCCTGGGGTCGATTAGATTCCTTGGAAGAAAGCACCGAATGTATACAAAAACAAGGACAGAAAAAAACGAACCATGTTACACAAATACAATAAAAATAAAAATAATAACAGGACATAACAACAGATGTCTTTCGACTAAGGACGAATTAAATTAAGCTGGCGTAAATGGAAATAAGGCCTTACAGCAGGGATACAAGATTTCACAGGCACAGGGAGGAATATCAATGTTGCACGCACAACGGCCGGCGAAGAAAGATCAGGCCTGGCCGAACGACGATCACGTGGGAAGAGAAGAGAGAGAGAGGTAGAGGCAGAGGAACAAAAGAATTAAGGAGGGGCGAGAAAAAATGACAGGGAAAGTGAGCAAGAAGAGAAGGCAAGGAAATGTGAGAGAGTGGGGACGAAAGAACGAAGAATGGAATGAATGAATAAGGGTGAAGAGGTTGATAGACAAAAATAGAGTCGTACAAGATTTAGAAAAATGTATGCTTCTGCACTGACAGAGCACACACACAAAGGCACGAAGCTCGTTAAAAACTAACACACAAACTCGCAAATAATATGGAGCTGAATATTTACAGTTTAAAATTACTTTAAAATTGCTAGAGATAGCTTTCGTGTTGTGTTACCGGAAATGACTCTTTAATCTAGCAAGAGATTTACAAATTTTTCCATGCAGACGATATGAAAATGCTTGATTTCGCTGTAAAGATTGCTGGACATTGTTATTCCGACATTTCATGTTCCTTATCAACCGAATTTACTTCTGCATGTCTTATTGCAAACAAAGGAAGATAATTTATCAAATTGTGACTGAGAAAAGTCTGTAGGGGGCCTAAATATGTGCTTCCGGTTATGATTATCTAGTCCAGCTTGAGAGTGGTAAATACGGATGCAGGTATCAGAAGACTGGAGAGAAGGATCATTGCCATAAATAAATCTTGCCTTTTTTTTCCATCAGTGTATGTTTCTACTTATTATTTTCAGACAAGGCAGCATCTCGCATTTTTCTCCTCCATTTTTGTCGGTCAAGTGCATCACTGACCCAGTTTGCATGTATCCGTTTGAAATACTTTAGAGATTACTTATTAAATCCTTGAAACGTGTTTTTGGCTTACAATGAGGCTTCTTTCCTTCTTAGTATATGTAGATTTATTTTCTACATTCAATTTTGTATTTTGAAGAGAAATCTCAAGTTCATAATATGAGTTAGAAGCTGGTTAAAACAAAACAACAGCTTTATCTGCAGTTGTTATCCTAAAGACCATACGGGATTCGTCAACTGATTGAAAAGGTAATCAAATCACAGTCATCTACATGCAATAAATCTTTTATTTGAAAGGTAAAGTCTTTGTTTTTGCTGACAACTTTCTCAAATTAAATAATTTACCAGTACTTCTATAATGAATATGTACACTTTTCCAGCTATCTTTGAATGTATTTGCAAACACAGCCTAAAAGTATAGAAAAAATAACGTTGGACTAAGAATGTATCCCCAGTTAACTCCATTCTCCACTTTAAAAGACTCTGAAAGAACTCTTCCAACCTTAATTAATACGTCCATGTTTATCATGAAAATACCTTATCATGTTCCCAAAATGGATGGGAAGCCAAGCTTACGCAAAACCTCCCATAATGAAGGTCTATTCACTGCATCAAGGGCCTTTGTTCAATCAACAAAAACGTGGACTAAATCTAGATTTTCTTCGTGACATTTTTCTTGAACCTGATGTGCAGAAAAGATCATATCCACGATCCCACTATTTGATCCCATATTGAGATTCCCGGAAATCATTTGGTGGAATCTTATCGTTTAATTTTGCAAGGAGAACCCCAGTAAGTACTCTACCAGCAGAGGACAAGCATGTGCTTCTGTTCCCTTATAAATAGGGATTATAACACCATCACGCCAAGCTTTTGATACTGTTCTTATCTGCCATACATCACAAATTATTTTATGCTTTAATTTTGCCATATTGTAACCTCCAAACAGGAAAAGCTCTGTTGCAATTCTATCTACTCCCGGTGCTTTTTCAGGATTGTTTACTAATAGAGATTTGAACCTCTTCAACTGACGGAATACTATTTAATTCATAAATGATTGACATTTGCAGAAGATTGGAGATGATATCATCATCGACATTAGAATTTTGTAAAAATAAGTAAGAAAAATGCTCTTTCCATCTTTTTGCAATAGCTTCCATTGGTGTAAAGAGTGTTTCTCCGTTGCCTGAGCATAGAGGTATCATTCTTGCACCTTTATTGCCATATGCTTTTCATTTTATGAGAGCATAAAACTTTAATCATTATGGCAATCAGTAGCTGATTGAATATCTTTTGACAAATCCCCACTACCAATTTTCCTCCATACCTATTATTGCTCTTTGTACCTATACTTCAACTCGTTTTAGTTCATTTTGTATCTATTTGCGTTTAATAGAGGATAAAGTATTCTGAAGAAGTGATTTTCTGCTCAAGTAGCAGAGTTATCTGTGTTATTTTCATAAATCCAACCCCGATTATCAGCTTTTTTTGAAGAACAAGTAATTCAGAGGAGACACCAAAAAATTATTTTGTAATTTACCCTATGAAGTTAGATCCTGAATTGATGAAAGATGTTCCTGAAAATCTTCCTGCGCATCAGGATTTTAAGCCTTCCTACATTATGTTTTGTTAAGGTCTTATTGTTAGATTGTGCCTGGGATGTATTGTCATTTTAATATTTGTTCTAACTAGTGCGTGATCTGACCAACAATTCGCTCTTTTTAAGGAACGAGCGTCAAGTGCATCTTTCTACCTCTTCGCCTAACAATTACAGAATCAATGTTACATCACCCCGAAGTCGCTCTTCAACTCTACTGGTAACATGTAACTCAGTAGAACCTTTTGCATGGTCAGGTTATTGGCAATTAAACTGGCAACCCCACCGAGCTTGCGTTACTGAAGAGGGTGCGTGTTGGATACCCTGCAGGACAAAAGATAAAACACATCACAAGGTAGTGGAATTCATGAGTAGTCAACGGCTATCCAACAATGTGTACATATTATATATATTGTCTATGCATGTGTATGCATGTGTGCATGTATGTATGTATGTATGTATGTATGTATGTATTTATGTATGTATGTATGCATGTATATATATATATATATATATATATATATATATATATATATATATATATATATATATATAAAGTCATAAATGACAGATAAATAGTTTGATGAAATTATATTTAACAATAAGAAACTTCTTAAATCACGACAAAATGTTTCGTAAGTTAGACATGTAAATAATGTATATTATTACATTTAATAATAAATAAATTGCTTATAAAGGCGGTGCTCCAGCATGGCCACAGTCAAATGACTGAAACAAGTAAAAGAGTAAAAGAGTAAAAGAATATGTCTGCATTAATACAAAATGCAAAAAATTCTTCAAAATGATGCAGAATTTAAACTGTCATGATATTAGAATTTTCTTATTGTTAAATAAAATTTCACCAAACTATTTTTCTGTCATTTGTGACTTTATACACTCCTCCTCATTTTCTCTTGCATTGTACTATATATTCTTTGTAGAATGATACATTAAGGAGCCTTTTATGAGTACTACCCGATTACTGGAATTCATAAATTGTGACTTAAAGACATATATACATATATACATATATATATATATATATATATATATATATATATATATATATATATATATATATATATATATATATATATATATATATATATATATATATATATATATATATGAGTAACAAAGATGTACAGGTGTTAATTCATAATGGCCGTTTCAAGCGACTCCTTTAATTGATTACATCATTGCAAAGAAACCGTTTTCGCCAGATAACTACATAGACTTCAAACACAAAAGACAAACCAACTGCTTTAATATATTCGTATCACCAACGGAGCTCAAATATTTACATTGATTCTGCTACTATATCTTTGGCAGAATGAGTTTATAAAAATAGTCAATGTAGTGTCGAATTTACTAGAATTTAGAGGTTAGTAGAGGTTATAGTGGTGGGAGGAATAATTGAGAATGGTGATCTAGTTACCTACACTTCGAAGACAATAAGAGGAATGTAGTCTTCAATCATATAAAATTAAATCTTTTGGGAGATGTAGCTTTTTCCAGACAAAGATGATAAATTAATTAATATCATGACAGCCTACTAGACAATCTAAGTACTGGAACCTTATATCCGGCTTTGTCTACACCAAAGAGTAAGGCTTGGGGTGGTAAAAGATGGAGGAATACCTGATGGGGAAGGAGTAATAGTTGAAAGAACCATACTTATTTTGACTGTCATCTAATGATACTTATTTTGATTGCCATCTTAAAGTGGAAGCTAATAAAAAAAAACTAAAGGAATAAGTATTAGGAATTAGGGGTGGAAGATAAGTACAGAGAATAAGGGGAGGAACACATTGCAACTCAGCATATTTATAATGTTAAATCAAGATATAATTAAATATACAGATGAAAATTTTAATAAGGGGATACTTGAAAATATAAGAGAAATATTAAGACTTTTCATCAATGTAGTGTATAGAATATCCTGGTAAAGTATTATATGATGGATGTATAAAGGAAATATCTATAATACAAATAGATACTTATAGTATGAAATTAAACTGATATTAAACTCATACCCGTCAAATACGGATGGGTAAAGATAGGATACAGTAAGAAATGAGAGCAAATGTTTAGGTTATGTAAATTAGAAATATTAAATATATAAAGGAGTACATTTATGTACAAGATTTAAGCGAATTTCCTATAATCACATAATGAGTATCATGTATAATTAAAAAATATAAAATAAAATAAGAAAAAAGTATAAATTGTCACAAATTTCTAAGCTATAAAAATTATAAAAATATATAAAGGATATATAAAGGCATAAAATTATAAAAATAAAATATAAGAATTTATAAGATATAATGTGTGATTAAAAAATATATAATAATACGAACTATAAAAAAAAACAAGAAAATATATAAAAGGGTATATAAAGGCATAAAATATAAAAATATAAGTTATAAACAAATTTTTTAATACAGTTCTATATTTAAGAGATGAGGAATTATGTACATTATTTACATTTGACGGATATTTGTCTTCATCTTGTTTGTTGTTAACACAACGTTTCGGCTGATATACTCTCCAGCCTTCATCAGCTGTCTTTGGGAAATTTCGAACCTGGGTTCTCATTCCTAATGAATTTTTTCGATGTTATTATTATTATTCAGATCACTGCCTGGAATCGAACTCAGAATCTTGGGTTGTTCTACTTGGTACCAACTCAAGCATTAAAATCAATCAAAATAATTTTTTCATTATTACTTTTAATAGCAAATCCTACGCATCCTTCTATACATTTTCCTTCTTTTTCTCCCTTCGAGACTATCGTATACCTTGCACCTACTTCTTCTGTGCATGTGCATGTGTGTGTGTGTGTGTGTGTGTGTGTGTGTGTGTGTGTGTGTGTGTGTGTGTGTGTGTGTGTGTGAGTGAGTGAGTGTGTGTGGTGTGCTTTATATTCATAAACCCACTAGAATTGCTGAGCCAAACATCTAGCTTCGGCTTGTCTTTGGGATATTCATTGCAAGTTGCACAAGAGCTGAATTCTACACAGGCCTTTCTAACATCATTGTCAATACTCTGTGTTGTCTTCATTGGTACATCTTATTATCCTTTTATGTTCTTTTGTAATTTTACATGCCCTCTTGTCTTTTCGTGTCACAAGACTTACGACGATGAGATGGTGTCGTCGGGTACAGACAGACCTGACAGGTTGGAAGTGTCTAACCACCAACTTCCACACAGATAGCCATTTGGCAGGTGCAAAGTCACTTCCTCATCAACTCGAGGTGATGGTGGGGTTCGGTTTCTCCATTTGGTGTATGAGCAACCCTTTTAAGAAGAGCACTCCATCCCTTTTTAGGAAGTGTTTCGAAAATGTAACTCAAAAATTGCTCACCTCATAAAAATCTGGTCAATTTTAATAACACTGGCGGACGTCCATACAACTCTTGAAACAATAGAATTATTAATGCTGATGCTATCCAAACAATGATCGCGCGTTTGCTGATAATGTAGGAGTTTGTCTTGAGCGTAAAACTGTTATTCTTGCTAAGCGACTACGAAAGTATTCTGTAAATATTGCAACACTCTCTGAGACCTGCTTATTCGGTGATGGTCAGATTGAAGAAGTAGTGCAAGGTATACGATAGTCTCGAAGGGAGAAAAAGAAGGAAAATGTATAGAAGGATGCGTAGGATTTGCCATTAAAAATAATTCTGATAAAATTATTTTGCTTGATTTTAATGCTTGAGTTGGTACCAAGTAGAACACATGGAGATGTCTTGGAAGGTATGAGGTTGTTACTCCTTCAACTTTGAACAGAATTGGACTTATTTGTATCAAGTATCAAGTTTAAACATAAAGACTGTCACGTTAAAATATGGATGCATCCTCGATCCAAACACTTGAATCTAATTAATCCGCACGCGCGAACACACACTCCCACACAGATATATATATATATATATATATATATATATATATATATATATATATATATATATATATATATATATATGTGTGTGTGTGTGTGTGTGTGTGTGTGTGTGTGTGTGTGTGTGTGTGTGTGTGTGTGCGTGTGTGTGTGTGTGTGTGTGTGTGTATATATCTGTGTGGGATATATATATCTACAGAGCCGGGCGTAAGTCCGTTAATCCGTCAATAGTTAATTAACGAAGTTAACATTTTCGTTAACGATTTAATTTTTAAGTTAACTTTGAAGATCATTATCGGACTAATTAACTTTCGTTACATTTAGCTTCCGTTAACACAAATCCGTTAACCCAATACTCGTCTACTGCAACCCCATGGTCGACGCAGTTTTGGCCCCTAGGTCGATGCAGTTTTGGCAGGCATCGACAAAAGATTTTCAACCCTACTGGACGATGAGGAATGCCAATTGGCTGCTGCCTTCCCCCCCCCCCCCCCAGGTTTATGTATGTCAGGGTTATGTATGTCTGTATCTTGTATGTAATGAATTTTCTCACGGTATTCAGCCCTAGTTAAAGCAGTATTGTAATATACCCCCCCACACACACACACAGAGGAGGAGGAGAGAGAGAGAAACGGTTGGATGGATTTTGGTCAGGGGGTTGTAATAATACATAATAATTTAAAACTCAATGTTATAGAGTTAAGTAACTTAGTGTTTATTGTCGTTTAGCAGCATGGCGAAATGTCACGAGTTGTAATAACTGGCCACAACAATTAAGATTCAGTGAATATTCCAGTTTAACAGAAGCAGTCTCATCTGAGTAATACATGGTGAAGTTGCCGAGATTGCTTGTGCCACTATTTCAATTTTTTATACTTTTTGAGCGAAATATAATTGGTCTTACTAAATTTTGAGTAACACCTGGCCAATGAAGAGATTATCGCACTTAGTCACGCGATCTCACAATCACGCATAACTTATATGTTGAATCTTCAGACTTAGAGTAAACATTTTGTGAGAAATAGAAAGTATAGTAGTCCAGTAGAGGAGCACGAGTCTTCTTTTACCAAATTTATCATTTCATAATTAACCTTAACCACACAACTAACTGTACATAGCGAAGAACTTGTTAGGTAGCTCTGAATATTTGTTTCCTCTCGTATAGGTTTTAGTAGATTGATTTTCTTAGTACTGAAGGTAAATGCTATTTTAGATTGATGTAGCTACTCAGTGCGTCTGGAGAAAACGATAAAATTGAGTATTTTGTACGTCGTTCATGCTCAGCAAAATCTGTCACTTCTGACTTCTTATTAATGGCTTTATGCATCTTCAGCACACATCCATCATAGACTACTGTGTTCCAGCTCCAGTTTTTTGTCAATTTACTTCGCGTAAAGCAATATAGTTTGTATTAAATCGGTGTGCCAGCGGGAATGAATTACCTTGGAAAATTAACTATAGTGCAAAGCTTTCACAAACTCGCTCGTACACACATGCACACTCATATATACACTCGTGCACCCGCAAATGCACGCACGCACACACACATACACACACATATACACACAAAGGGTATTGCATGTTTCAAATAGCATTAATTAAGTGACAACTTAGACATTACATAATAATATTCAATATATTCCATACGTACGCACAAATATATACATTTATTTATAAATGAATGAAAACATGCTTAGAGATGATAGAGAGAAAATATATACTGATCCAAAGAGAAAAGTTTTTCAAAAACAGGTAAATACAAGCCATAAATCAGGAAAGTGATGAATAATGAGAGTTATTAAGAGAGATTTAATGATAAATTAACTCAAAAGAAGGTGGATTCTATTAATGATATTGCACTCCAATTAGAGTTTCTCAAAGATCTAATACTGTCAACATGCATACATGCATTGCAGTAGTTGTGTAAAATCAGCAACGAGTGTGTTACCATAGTTACCAATTTTATTTTGCAGAAGTAAGTATTCGACTCTTCAGTGTCAATAGCTGTTTCAAACAAACTATAACGAAATAACATTCTTTACAATTGCTTGATTCCTTCTTTTGTTTTTATTATATTTTACATTGATATTCTACTTTCATGCAATTTCATGGTTGAAACGTGGGCAGGTTGTCACGGAAATTTTGAGCTTTAAAAGTGCTAAGATTTTTAGTTCTTTTTCTGATATAAACTAGAATAAAGCAAATTGCAAACCTGCTGTGAGTTTTAGTTTAGAATAGAGATTTTAAATACCTTTTTCTGTTACCACAGTAAATCATGTGAAGTTGCATAAAACTCTTTTATGGCACGACTGATTTTTTAGGACGTTGCATTTTTCAAAGTACATTAATAAAATAACAGTTTAAATTGTATAAAAAATTGTAACAGCCACATTACAATAATAACATCTGTTAATAATATTCGATGCATTACTGGGCCAAGTTGCATGAAAACTAACATTATGGTGCACTTTCGCTATAAAACAGTCGTACAGAATAGTTTAGAACCAAATTAGATTTTGCTGATTCAGTTCTCTTTTTCAAATGATGAAATTTTTGGATATATTGTCGTGGCGTCGTTCACCTAAAACTTTGACAATTTTTAGAATAAATATAAACAACATAATCTTACTAATAGCATTAAATAAATAAAAACTACACAGTTTGCAGAAAATCCTGAAGCAATATTGGTTTATTAGACACTACGAATAATATCCAATATTAATAAGTTTAGAAAGAAAATGGGGAATTCTCAAACTGGATTTTCACTGTAATTGAACCGCCGTGAAATAGATGACCATTTGGAACTGGAAGTAACCTTCACACAAATTCACATTTCGAAATATATTACCTTTTTATCTATCCTATGTTTATCTAATCGTTGGTCTTACAACATTTCTCGTATCTTAAAGTATACAATGCATATATAAAACCTACTAAAGCTACAAACTTTACCAATATTTAAAGAGACGGGAAGGTCTGATTGTGTCAACCCCAGTACTTGATGGTACTTTATTTCCTCGACACCAGGATAAGAGACCAAGTTGACTCTTGTGAATTTGAGCTCAGAATTTAAAGACACCGAATAGATATCACAAGGCATTTTCTCCAACGCTCTAACAATTATGCTAATCCACCACCCTAGCATTGTGTATAAACATTGACATATTGTCAGAAAATCAGGAAGTTGCCTGAGAAAAATGTTTTAATATGCAATAGGATAAGCAACAAAGTAATTTCAACAGTTGCCCTTTTTACAACAGACTGAACATGAAATAGATGAAATATTAGTTAATCAGCTCCTTTACTTAAGTTAATAAGGTCCAACGAAAATTTATAACAATAACCATAATAAGAAAGAGGTTATAACATAACTTTGTAAGAAAATAGTAGTTAGATTATGAGTTTATTGTTAGTAATAATGGGTTTCTTGTCAAGAATAATCTATTCACTTGATTCTAGTCCAGTTACATGTACAAAATGAAATGTGTACTTTAACAGTGCAGCTTTTATCATGAACTTATGCAGCAAAATGGGAAATCAAATCTTTTTGCTTACACGTCTTCTCGATATTTTGACGAATATATGTTGTTTTACCCTGATTAACATGTATCTGAAGGTAATGTGTGTGTTTGTGTGTGTGCGTGTGTGTGATGTTAATATCCAATGAAGTACGTGATTACACCTAATAGAATATTTCTCTGTTATTTTTCATTAACTTTGATGTTGGCTATGCATGATATATGATAAAGTATGTAAAAATGTTGGTTTCAAATTTTAGCACAAGGACAGCAATTCTCGAGCGGGGAGTAATTCGATTGCAACGACCCCAGTGCTCAACTGTTACTTATGTCATCGAGCCTTAACGGGTGAAATGTAAAGTCCACCCCGGCGGCATCTGAACTCAGAACGTAAAGTCGGAATAAATCGTAAAGTCGGAATAAATAATGCGCAGCGTGGTAACGATTCTAGCAGCTCGCCGCCTTAAAGAGTGTAAAAATATTGATATAAATGTATTACTTAAACTTCTTTTCTATTGCCCAAATGAAATGAAATTATGGTTAAATTCACCTGTCTGCAACTAATCCAATGCTAACATAATAGATATGACAAAAATTCCATTGAAACAAAAGCTTGTAATAAAAGAAATAATTCTTAGTCAGAAACCCAACTTTATTTCAATCGTTTCTTCTCTTTCATGTGCCATGCTAAGTACTTTATACAGTCAATGAACTTACGCTCGATTTCACACACAGATTTACTGAATCCGTGATTCAAACACTTAATTTTCCCAGTTTTATTATGTGTTATTATCTAAATGTTTTTGGCGTTTTATGGATATTGATTTTTCTTATTGCATAACAGAGAGAATTTTTCGTCTCTTAGTAATAATAAACTTTCATTAATTATAAATGATCATTATTAGATGATCATTCAAGTCAGCTGTTTAAATAATAAATACTAAAGGCGGATTGTTTTCGTTTGACAGTTATATAGTTCAATGAGTGGCTGCTGAATTGTGCTGATCGTAAATCAATAATGCAAATGAATTGGTCAGTTATAGAGAAAAGCTGATCTAAGTAAATAGGTATTTTCTTACTTCTAAAGTATGTTTTCTTTCAATGTTAGACCCATCGAGCAAACAGTGTATTAAAATGTATGTATACGAAAATCAGACCCATCAGTGCACACAGCTATTATCAAAATGGCCAGTAGTAAAAGAATAGAGAATAAGTTTGGTTATCAAGTTAACACGCCAAATACTATAAATTCAAAAATCCCTATCACCTGACCTCTTATCAAAACAGTCATGTTGAAAATATCGACTAACAATGTCAACAAAGTGAGCCAATATTCAATCTTTACTGACACCTAGCATTGTGTCACCTATCTGTCATACTTTATCCATCAAACTGATTTAAGACGACTGTCGCTAGAGTTTTCTTTGGTTTTAATGATTAAATATCTACTAACATAGCTTGTGTTGTTGCTGTTATTGTTGTTGTTGCTGATGCGAAACCAACCTTTTATTTATTATTGCTTACACTGTTAAATTCATCGACCCAGGAAAAACAACACTGATGTTAAGATATTTAGGTTATTATTTTCATGTATAGTAAACAATTCAAGATGGTCTACAGTCACGGCTTTCTCTTCAAAACTTTATTAAGCATTCGTTACATAGGCGCGGCTATGTGGTAAGAAGCTTGCTTCCCAATCACATGGTTTTGGGTTTAGTCCACTGTGTGTGTGTATGTGTGTGTGTGTGTATCTGTGTTTGTCCCTCCTCCACCAGTTGAAAACCGGTGTCGGTGTGTTTATGTCCCCCTAAACTAACGATTCGGCAACAGAAACCACTAGAATAAGCACCAAGCTTTAAAAAAAAGTACTGGGGTCGATTCATTCAACTAAAAAATTTTCAAGGCGGTGCTCGAACATGGCTGCAGTCTAACGACTGGAACAAGTAAAAGATAGAGCATAAAATGTAGGATTTGTTAGAGGACATTGATGGATAATGTTTATATTTTCCATTGGAGTATTAATAAAACGGATGACGTGAAGTGGATTCTGAGAATAATGCAGTTGAAACTTTACACTATGGCATTCAATATCTGCATTTTAATTTCTACCAGAAATAAAGAGATTGTATTCATGAACGTGTTACATCTGTGATGTGATGTTCATGCTTTTTATAACAGTATTGGCGAAAGAATTGTGACATGAGAACTCAGATTCTAGGAATGAGTATAATATTTTTACCTGTAAGAATTGGGAGACGAAATTATGAATTGTTTCCATGGCCATTAACAGTAGAAATGAAAACAACAAAACAATGGAAAAAAGACAATGAAATTAGCTTTACAAATAAAACCTACAAAAATGCGCAATGCGAGAGGGTACCGAAAAGTTCCTGGCTTCAAGGGTATCTTGAAAGGCCTGGTCGGAGCCCCAACCTTCTAAGTTCTTTTACCGGGCTTAGAAAAACTGAAGGACCGCTGCAATAAATGTTTGAATCTGAGAAGGGAATATGTTGAATAAAATTATAATTAACTGATCCTCCTGTACTTTCGTTTACCTAAAGTCAGAAACTTCCCAGCATCCCATCGCATATGTTACATGATTGTAAGTCAAGTTCAATAAATGGCCGGCCAGTTTTAATTCTGCCTTTCTGCGTACAAATCCTGTGTAGTTTGACAGTATATTTTATCCATTTGGTGTCACCGATAGGTTCCAGGCATGAATGAAGACTATAACTACGCAGTAAAACTGAAGGCACGTTCCAACGTCATAAATTATTATCTGATGTTTGGGGGCGATTCCCAGTAGAAGTATTATTCACTTGAAAAT
>NC_142943.1:17631443-17688943 GCF_046866305.1 Octopus bimaculoides
CACAACAGACAAACATATGAATGAAAAGGAAGGCAAAACAAATCTAAAGCCTGGGAATAACGAAGGGAAACCTAATAATTACGATACTATGAAAATGAGAATAACCAAAGAACTGAAAACCACAGATCTTAGAATGGACCACAGATTATATCTCCCAAAAATCAAAATAGACAATAAAACAACATCAATAATAAATAGCATAAACCTGGCCGTCACGGAACTAACAACCACAGAAACAACTGGCAATATCACTGAGCTAAATGACATAATATACGCGGCAGCCGCTGCAGCCACAAAAGAAGCAGGACACTCACTCAAACCCATCCGAACAGGAGTTCTACCGCCCAAACAGACCTTGTGGATAAATAATATCCAGAACAAAATTTTAAAAAAGAGAAAAGATTTATCGATTCTCAACGAAATTAGTAGACAATCAACACAACTAAGTAACAAGAAGAAAACAAAAATACTGTACAAATACAGCATTACAGAAAAAGACTTACCTGAGGTAAAAGAAAAACTAAAGCAAGACATCCTTGCCAAAGCACAAAGGATCCGCCGGTATGAGAAACGCCAACGTTTCTTTGAACAAAACAAACAGTTCAAATCCAACCCCAAAAAACTCTACCAAAAACTGGGTAAAAATTAAATAGACATTACTGCAGCACCAACAGCAGAAGAACTGGAAGAATTCTGGAAACAAATATGGTCGGTGAAGCAACAACCCCAGAAACGGACCATTAAAACAACGAACTTAGCACCTGAGCAACTCTGGACCCCTATAACAACTGAAGAGGTCACCCAGACACTGCAAAGACTAAGCAACTGGAAGGCACCTGGGCACGACAAGATCCCCAGCTTCTGGTTAAAACACCTGACCGGAATACATAAAAGGCTGGCAGAAAACTTTAACAACATACTAGCAGAACCAGAAACAATGCCTGAATGGCTCACGAAAGGGAAAACCATCTTAATTCCCAAATCCATGGAAACGGAGAAACCACAAAACTATAGACCTATAACCTGTCTCCCTACGATCTACAAAGCCTTTACTGCAATAATATCGCAGAGATTGAGTAAGCACCTGGAAAATAATAACCTGTTTCCAGAAGAGCAGAAGGGATGCTGCAAGGGCTCATACGGTTGTAAAGATCAATTATTGATCAATAAAGCCATAACTGAAGACAGCCGCAGAAAGAAGAAAGGCCTCAGTATGGCCTGGGTGGACTACCAAAAGACTTTCGACAGCGTTCGCCACACGTGGATTCTGGAAACACTAGCCATAAACAAGGTGGCACCAATTATTATAAAATACATAAGGCACTCAATGAACAAATGGCAGACAGTGCTACAGCTCCAAACAAAAGAGGGACTTGTGAAAACGAAAGCCATCCCCATTAGAAGAGGAATATTCCAGGGAGACATGCTCTCTCCACTCCTGTTCTGCCTGGCACTCATACCTTTAACTGAATTCTTAAATAGAACTGGATGCGGTTACAAATGCTACGGCAAAACAGTCAGCCACCTTTTATATATGGATAACCTAAAATTATATGCTAAAAATGACAAAGAGCTGGAAACACTACAACAGACAGTACATGGATTTACCAAGGAAATAGATATGAAATTCGGATTAGGAAAATGTGCCAAAGCAACCCTGAAAAGAGGAAAATTAGTTAAAAGTAGCAACATAACACTAGATAAAGCCAATGAAATAAGAGAACTAGACGAAAGCCAGCCATACAAATATTTAGGAATCAATGAACTAGATAGGATACAATACACACAAATGAAAGAAAAAATAAAGAAAGAGTACTATAGACGAGTTAGATCAATACTAAAAACAGAGCTCAATGCTAAAAACAAGATAATGGGTATCAACACTTTAGCTGTCCCAGTTATAAGCTACAGCTACAATATCCTTAACTGGACACTAAACGAACTATCTAAAATTGACAGGAAAATAAGAAAAATAATGACAGGATATAGGATGCACCACCCAAAATCTGACATAGAAAGGCTATATATACAACGCACAGAAGGCGACAGGGGTCTTATACAGCTGGAAAACTATTACAAAATAACCACCATAGGACTTCAAAAATACCTACTCCAGAAGCAAGGAAAACTAATACAAATAGCCACAAAACACGAGCAAAACAAAAAACTGTTTTCAGTATTTAAGGAAGCTGACAAATGCAAACAAGAAATCGTACTACCTAACAAATACGAAGAAGAAGAAGAAGAAGAAGAAGAAGAAGAAGAAGAAGAAGAAGAAGAAGAAGAAGAAGAAGAAGAAGAAGAAGAAGAAGAAGAAGAAGAAGAAGAAGAAGAAGAAGAAGAAGAAGAAGAAGAAGAAGAAGAAGAAGAAGAAGAAGAAGAAGAAGAAGAAGAAGAAGAAGAAGAAGAAGAAGAAGAAACAACAAAAGCTATTAAACAAATGAAATCCAAACTAAAACTAGAACAGCAACGGACCATGATAAAACGATGGCAAGAAAAGCCCCTACATGGTAAATACTGGGCTAAACTAAATGCAAAAGAAATAGACAGAGAAATATCTCAGCAATGGTTGAGAAGCTCAGGACTCAAAGCAGAGACTGAAGGATGTTTAATTGCTGCACAAGACCAAAGCCTCCCCACCAGAAATTACCAAAAACACATAATGAAAAGAAACATAACAAGTAACTATAGAATATGTGGAGATCGACAAGAAACAATAAATCATATTATCTCTGGCTGCCCAGTCCTGGCTAAGAAGGAATATATTCACAGACACGACAGAGCTGGGACCTATATACACTGGAAGCTATGCCAACACTATGGAATAACAACAGAAAAAAGATGGTATAAACACACGCCAGAAAAGGTCACAGAAAACGAGAAAGCAACCATACTCTGGGATATGCCAATACACACAGATAGAGAAATTAAGGCAAATAAATCAGATATACTTGTCAAAGACCATGAAGAAAAAAAATGCTTTCTAATAGATGTATCAATACCAGCAGATGACAACTTTTCCCTAAAAGAAATGGAAAAACTTTCAAAATACAAAGACCTGGAAATAGAGGTAACTCGAATGTGGAATCTAAAAACAGAAACAATTCCTATCATAGTAGGTGCCTTAGGTATAATAAAAAAATATTCAGACAAATACATAACAAAAACACCAGGACTTACAAATATATATAACATACAGAAAATTGCACTACTGGGCACTGCACACATCCTACGCAAAACACTTTCAATACAGTAACCATAAGAGCATCATAGCAAACCACAGCACATACCCAATGCGCACAGAGCTGCGCTCGGTAGTGAAGTGAAAGCACGTTATAAAAATAAAACTACTGAACAATAATAATAATAATAATAATAATAATAATAATAATATTAATGGTGATGATGATGATGATGACGATGATGATGTTGATAATAATAATGACAATAATGATGATTTTATATATGTGTGTGTGTGTGTGTGTGTGTGTGTGTGTGTGTGTGTGTGTGTGTGTGTGTGTGTGTGTGTGTGTGCAGCATGTCACTTGATGTATGTCACTGGTATCTTGCTTGTTGTTCAGAAGCAAGAGAACAAAAATTTCTTGACGTGTCTAGAAGTTCAGATTAGCTTTAGTGTTCTGCTCATTATTCATACAATGTGCTTATAGAATATTTTTTCACCAACGTACTGTTATTCACAGCCGGAAAGCATCTAATCATATATATATGTTTCTGGAGCTTTTACAGATGACCATGTTTGAAGGAGCTCAGGTGTTTGTGCGCTATATTCTTCATTAAGTTTCTGTTAGGCCGATGTCATAAACAATACTATCTTTCGTTTTCAGTTTTAGTGTCCCGATGCTTATATACGACGCTCTGAGAAACTTAGTGTGAGTACGTATTGAACATATTGCTGCTTTCCACAGGATAAGACAGCTTTTAACCACCCTGTTTATACAAATCATGTGTGTGTATATAGATAGATTGTTTGATATATAGATGTATAAGTATTTTTATGTATGTATATATGTGTGTGAGTGTGAGTGTTTGTGTGTGCGTACGTGTGCATGCGTGCGCGTGTGTGCGAGGGGGTTCGTTCTTAGCGACGAAAGCAGTATGAGTTCAAAATAGTATTTTGTATCTCATACTCAGTGCCGACATATTAGAAGCCTAGAAATTAAGGTATGCCTTTCGAGAAAAAATCTCGAAAATGTATTAAAACACAAAGAAAAAGAAACAAAAAAGAAAAGAGACGAATATATCAGTAACAAACAGGGAGTATCCAGCAAGGTGGCAACATTATTAAATCCATATTTCTACTACTTTGAACGTCATCAGTAGCAATTACGCACTAGCTGAGACAAATTTAGCCTCTACTGATATAGAAAAACAACGATTAACAAATCACTAGTGTCTCGATTAGGCAACAGGCTGTATAATTCGTTATTAGTAATGGAAGAATTATGAGTTTAAAATAATATTTTGTATGTCATATTTAAAGCATTTGTGCTGCAATGTTCATACTTCTGCGTTTTTTAACATATAGGTCTATATGTGATGCTTTCTCGAGACAAATACTCCAGTTAACCAGATTGTAGTGATATATATATATATATATATATATATATATATATATATAGAGAGAGAGAGAGAGAGAGAGAGAGAGAGAGAGAGAGAGAGAGAGAGAGAGGGGGGGAGAGAGAGAGAGAGAGAGAGAGAGAGTATTCTCTAAATAACGGGAAGTGAATGAGGTCATGAGTTTGTATTGTCTATTAACTGTAAGAACATATTCGTTTATTTTCCAGTTTTAATGCCTCGATAAACGGTGCAGTTACTCGTGTTTCGAAAATTTTGTTATATTTACCCTGGTTTGTTCGCTTTGTATTGTGTTGAAGTATTCTATTGTTATGCAACGAATTATTCTGATTATAGAAGGTGTTGTAGAATAAATCACTTTTATTATGTTTGTCTTTAATAATTGTAAAATGTGTTCTTTGCTGTGTTTATTGATTAGGAATAACTGATCGGCCACACGTTTAATAGCATTCTTTCTACAAAGTGATTTGAACTAAATCGTACTATACTTCCTGGTGCGTGCTCTTTTTATGCAGTGGATGAGTTTTATGCTATTGTATATCTAAAATGGCTATAAGCGGATGATTAGTTGTATTCGTCTTCAGCTCCGTGAAACGGTGCTTTGTCGGATGAGATATTGTTTTTGTGTTTGCTCCATGGTTTTTGCTCAATAACATTTAGAAGGCATTAAGAATCAGTGGATATAAAGAGGTTAGGTGCTGGTCCGTAGGAACCTGAAGCTAGGGACATCATTGTATCCAGAAAGATGGTAAATTCTAATTTAATTCTTATTGATATTTTCAGATCGAACTTTTCTAAGGGTTATATATCCCTCCAGATTTTAGAATCATTAGTTCGTGCTTCTAGACCATTAAGTCATCCTTTGTATCAGGTCTGTAGCTACTAGAAATTGCATGGGGAATTTACTTTTGTCATTCATTAAAATGGCATTTTTCTGATTCGATTTAGAATGTTGGTGTGTGAATTAGATGGGCTGCAAAATTGTCCCATAGCTGTGAACAGTATTTCAGCGTGAACTTGGCTTTGTAAAGGTCATTATCTAATGAAAGTGGAAGTATTACCAGTCTTGACAATGTTATATATGTGAGGTTGCTACATGAAATCATCACGGATTGTAAGGTCTAGCATTGCAATAACTTTAGAGATTCTATATCTGTGCTGTTCATTACTATAGGAGGTTAGATGGCTGATTATTATTATTCTTGTTATTACTGTTGTTTTTGTTTAGCTCTAGGTCATCTCGTTTAATCAGAACAATAGCCAAAGGCATTCCAACCCTCTTCCTGTCTTTAAATAACTAAGATTACAACTTCCAGTTTCTTCTTGTCTTTTTTTTATTTTTTTTTTTATATATATGCATCTATGGAGATTTTGCTTTATTGAAAAGGCAACGTGTTTAGTTGTGCGCAAGATGCACTGAGCAAAGTATTTAGTGCGTAGTCAACACCGTGAAAGCACAAAGATATTTAAAATACTGGGGTGTGAATTGGTGAGGTACGGATAAGACGGGGAATTGCACGGATTGAAGCGTTGTACAGGTGTTTATAGAAATGAGGTGTGATATAACTTTAGCAAAGGAACAAAAGCGACTGATCTTTGGCGATTAATGTAACGGCTTTTCTTGGGATGTGAAAACTGTCAACTGTACTCTGCTCTAGAGAACATTTTCTTCATAAATAGCAGCAGCTCCAGATTGTAGTATTTTTTGGTCTAAAATGGAATTCAGAATATGAGGCTGAGATCAATGGATGTCAGAAATGTTTATGAGGACCAATTGTAGGGGGTACTGTGCGCATATATATAAAGTGTAGTATATTGCCACTTAAGTGTGGCTGACCACTAGGGGTGGATGTTACTGTTGCTTTTAGCCCCAGGAGGACATCTCCTCCAGCTGGCTTATCGACACACTACTGTGTCCTGTTTGCCAAGGGAAGTTATCCCTCCCATCATGATCTGTAGCACGAACGGACCCGGGTTTCAGGGTTATTTCCCTTCGTCGGGAGGGATAACTTCCCTTAGCAAACAGGACACAGTAGTGTGTCGATTAGCCAGCTGGAGGAGATGTCCTCCTGGGGCTAAAAGCAACAGTAACATCCACCCCTAGGGGTCAGCCACACTTAAGTGGCAATATACTACACTTTATCGTGCAGTTACTGTTAATACTTCATTTAGAGAATTAACATTGCTTGTTTTCACCTTTTCGATATCAGTGAAGAATTTCACTGGAAAAGTAGATATAAGATTGCCAAGATTTTGTCTCTCTCATCAAAGATCAGTGGCTATCGAACGCCGACGAAGGGAAATAACCCTGAAACCTGGGTCCGTTCGTGCTACAGATCATGATGGGAGGGATAACTTCCCTTGGCAAACAGGACACAATAGTGTGTCGATAAACCAGCTGGAGGAGATGTCCTCCTGGGGCTAAAAGCAACAGTAACATCCACCCCTAGTGGTCAGCCACACTTAAGTGGCAATATACTACACTTTATCGTGCAGTTACTGTTAATACTTCATTTAGAGAATTAACATTATATATATATATATATATATATATATATATATATACTTATATTAACTTATGATTATATAATATAATTATATTAAAGGTTGCGGATAAACCCCACCAACACGCTAGAAATAGATGGCAAATGGCTCTAAAAATCACATATATACTCATATACTCCGTTAGCACAGGTTGTAAGCGGGAAGATGAAAGAAACGAATAAGATTTTTTTTTAATTCTTAATTGTAGATCGATTTCTGGCTTAGGGTTGTAAAACTCCCTGCTCTCTTCAGTACAAAATGCCAAAGTATATAGATGCAAATATTTATACATACCCATACGAACAGCATTTCCGCGGGACTATATACATACGTTTACATTTATACAATAGTAAAAATCTAATTTTTTTCTCGACCACGTGCTTTTATTATCAAAATAATCTCGCAGTGAATGCAATTTGATCAGGAAAAAAAAGCATGTATTTTATACAAAATGATTTTAATCAAGTGACCTGCATGGAATAAAAACCTTTTAGGTGACAATTTATATTAATCTCACGTGGTTGAGATGAGAAAAAATTAGATTTTCACTAGAGTATGAATCCAGTTTTGATTTGAAGACACCTACATCCACATCATGCAGGTCTCTCAGGCATTTTGGAAGGATATTGAGGAGCTTTGGCACTATGCAGTGGTGCATCGTTCTGCTATTTGTGTAACTTCCAATGCCAAGTTTGGTACAAGGCTTTCCAGAATTATCTAGATGTATATCACTGCATATATTTGCCACCTTCGTTCTAGGGAGAAGAGTTTTAACCCTTTCAGACATTCCCAGTACCTGACATGTTACACTGAGACAATTTTCTTTGGGTAGTTTCGTTGGATTGCTTCGAGTTCCGCCGTTAATTTTATATTGTGTGGTGACCATAGTTGGGAGCAGTAGTCCAAGCAGCTGCGGATGTATGCCCTCCAAAGAACCATCATAGTTTCCTTTTCTTTCGTTTTGAAATTGTGGAGGATCCCTCCATCTAGCCGTCTACATTTTACTACCAAATTAGTAATATGCACATGAAAAGACGCATCATTGCTCATGTCAATGCCCAGGTCACGCACTGATTTTGATTCAGGAACTGCAATTCCTCCCGGGCCAGTGTATCCTGCCTGCATGTCATTCAGTTTTGTGTGCTGGTAACGCCATCTTTTTTTTTTAAATCTTATTTGTTTCTTTTCATCTACCCGCTTGCAACCTGTGCTAACGGAGTATAGATATGGTTTTTAGAGCCATTTGGCGTCTATTTCTAGCGTGTTGGTGGGGTTGATCCGCACTCTTTAATATAATTATATTATGTAATTATAAATTAATATAAATTGTTACCTACAAAGTTTTTATTTTGCGCTGGCCACTTGATAAAATCGTTAAAGTGGTTTTAGCCTTAATTTTTTATAAAATATATATACTTATGTATGTGTATGTATATGAATGTATGTATAAATATGTATGTGCGTGTATGTATGTGTGTGCGTGTGTGCCTCTATGTGTGTGTGTGTGTGTGTGTGTGTGTGTGGCCATATCGTTGGTCTTCATTGAGATTTTACTGCCAAGATCTTACAGCAGGATGTTCCAAATCAGAAATAGCAATTCCTAAGAAAGTAAGCTCAGAGATATTCCATTCTAAAGGCTTCATATCTCATCGTATTTTTATATGAAAGCGTTTTCTCAATGAAATAAGGGTGAAATGCTTGACCAGGTCTACTAATACAAAACTGCATTTCTATAGTTTATCTATAGCTAATCTCTGCTATGCGCACGTAGAGTAATCAATAGTAAACATCAATAATGAAGCAGACAGTCAATGAACTAATAATCTTCTTGTGGCCATAAAATATATTTAAACGAAGAAAAGATATATGAAAACAGACTGTTTCATGAAACAAAATTTTGAATATTTTCTGCCAGTGTTTCATTGTCATTACAAAACAAACCATAGAGGACATCAGTCATCAAGATGACCTCTAACATATAGCAATATAACCTTCTTATAGAAAAAAGTTTCTGTTAAACAAGGACAGACACTACGAAGCCGTATAAATGCCAATAATATGAAATAATACAGAAATATAACAACTACATCTAAATATGAGAACATAACTGACATAAAAGTGATTTCACATATATCTCGAATAAACATAATAGTGCCTGTGGGCAAATAATATTACATACACAAATGTTATCTAGATTTTGGACTGACATTTCTATCCTCTTTGGCTGGTAATTTCAACAAATCTTTCATGGTCGACAGAAAACACCTTTAAAAGATGTTTGCGTTTCAAACTGAATGCTTTGTTAAAGATAGAAAATGTTTTTGTTTTTTTTAAGTAATGTCTTCATATAAGTACATGGAACCGCTGTGTGAACGAATAGAAAGTGCCACCCAAAGCATTACTGCAGATAATGCTATATCAATGCAGCAAGTCTGTCTTTTAGCATTCGATTGCACCATCTAATTCACTTCACGTCTTTCTGATATTGAAAGTAGCTGCCCCAGACTTTTCAGATAAATGATGTGAAAGAACACCAAATAGAGCTTTCTTATTATCTACTCTCGCATATCAAATATATTCTATTCGGTTTGCTTTTTTTAGTGGCAGCAGAGCAGGGTATGCATTTATAACATTTTCGTCGTTGTGCAGTTTCAATTATTCCCGATTAGAAATTTAAATATAAATTCAATAACATATACGTTTGTGTGTACGTTGTTAGTTGTTGCTGTTGTTGTTGTTATTGCCCGAAATGCATCTAGCGTACTTGCCGGCTGCTGCTGGGAAGAGTTTTTGGCTCTCTCTAATATTTATTGTATTTTTAACACAGCAAGTTCATAAAAAAAGTTATCTCGGGACAAATACACACACACACACACACACACACACACACACACACACACACACACACACACACACACACACACACAAGCACACACACGTATACACAAACATACATGTGCGTGTGTGTATTTGTTCGGAGATAACATATTTTATGGACTTGCTGTGTTAAAAGTACAATAAATATTAGAGAGAGCCGAAAACTCCTCCCAGCAGCAGCCAGCAAGTACACCAGAAAATAGGTTTATCATAAAAATTTGCTTTTTAAACAATGACTTGCTTCCAACCAAAGTTAGAGTTGACCAACTATAAGGTAAACTATAAGGTAACAAAAAAAAAAAAGAAAATAAGATCAATAAATGAATAAATAAACAAACAAAGAGAATAAAAAGTATGCTCTAACCAGCTGGAATTTCACGCACTGCTGATATCGAAAGGCAGCAACATTATCCAAGACCATTGACATGGCATCAACATACACATATATACACTTCATATATTCACAAGCACATTCATGCACATAGATTCACATAAACACGCGTACGTACGCGCGCACACACACACACACACAACATGTCTCTTATATCGAAATAGTAATTTTATAGATTGTAGATCATCAATATTTTAAGTGATTATACTGTTATTTATTTGAATTCAAATTCCGTCGGCGTCAACTTGACCTTTAATCCTTTCGGTATTGATAAAATAAGTACCAATTGAGCATTGAGGTCGATGTAATCGATTTAACCCCTCCCCATTGACAGTTGAAGAGAGAGATGTAATTTAATAAAATAAAATTCAAAATAGTGTAGGGGAAATAGATCTACAAGTAAACTCAATGGGTTACACTCCAGAATCAACCAGTTGTATTATTAGCGCAGTAGAGTACACACTGATAGCTTAATTACTAGTGTAAATATAAGGAAAGCACACAAACATTTCATGTCCTTAATGCAAGCCATATGCGTTGGGGGTTGGTAAACTTTGGGGATCGCAGTATTTTCCAACTAACTGTTACCCATACACCAACATCAAACCACGACACCGCGTGACCTTCAAATTTAAAGAAAGCAAAAGACGGAGACAGGTAAGGAAACAACGTGCAGGTGTCTTAATTTGACGCTCGGAAAGAATTGGAAATTCCTTGACGTTTCGAGCCAACGCTCTTGTTACAGAAAGGATTGAGATGAAAAAAAAAGGGGGGAGAGAACGAACAAAAACGGAGAGAGAAAAATGTGTAAGGGTTAACGTTTCATTTATAAATATATGCACATATACATATTATCTTTTGTATTTTCCGATCATTAAACTGCGACCATGCTGAAATACAGCCTTGAACGGTTTTAGTCGAACAAATAGACTCCAGAGCTTACTTTTTTAAGCCTGAACTCTTTTGATCGATATCTTTTGTTGAATCTCTAAGATACGAAAATGTAAACAAACCAACACCGGCTTTTAAGTTGTGGTTGGGGACAAACACAAAAGCACACAAGTACTAAGACGCACAAGCATTGATATATATATATATATATATATATATATATATATATATATATATATATATATATATATATATATATATATATATATGAACCCGTATATGAATCCATAAGAAATCCGTTCACTGTATTTTATCATGGAGGAAAGTGTTTCCGCTGTAGACAAATAGGTGAAAAACGACTCAACTCACAGCACTCCCCAACCATACTGTGGGATGCATGCAATTTGGGCTGGTCATGTCCTCTTCAGCCACAGAAACCGGAAAGACTGTGAACTGACATGGGAGTCAAGTCCCTCTTATAATATTTCAGTCACAGTTCATTGACTGGTTCAATTCAGCAGCTTATCGTTAATGCAATAGTGGGTGACAGCGCTAAGCAGAGACCTGTCTCTCGTGACTTATTAATTAAACATTTCAAGAAGTGGAACATTTCATTAAAGATGAGAAATTAAGATAGATCAGTAGTTATGAAATGACACTTGAATGATCTGTTAAAATCTTAAACAGAAAATTTACCAGCCAACATGATTTATAGATAAAAAAAAAAAGCGTACGTTCTGTGAAACGATTATCAGTACATTTACGGCCAACTTTAACCAATATTTTCCCTGAAAACCACGAGAAGTTTATATGTATAACATCAGACAACTTTGATAAATGTTAAGACTTATAGACTTTAATTATTTTGGTGGAATGTTTAACTAAAATTATCTAAATTTACAATATAAAGTGAAATTAGCATATTACTAAGATAGGAGACACGTGAGTTGCTCGAGTTACATTATAACACCTAAGCCAGGGCGAATTTCAAGCTGGTTTTTGCATGGATCATGTAGTCGGAGAAAAAAATTCGCAGTCATACACATGCATATATACATACATACACACATTTACACATTCATGTATGCATGCATGCATACATACATACATACATACATACATACATACATACATACATACATACATAAGCTTCTTTTAACTACAAAGTGTCGCAGTGCATCCCTTGACCAAATTTGCATACTCGAGGCTGATAACATCATAAGTATTGGAAGACAACCTTTGTCTGATAACCTTAAATACAAACCCAAAGAAGTTGCACGACTCTACCGCAACGTATCATCAGATGAAAGGATGGGCCTTTATGAGCAGAAGACTCTGCATGGGTATGTTAGTAGAAAGCTCCGAAATGATAGTAACATTGTTCATCAAAGCAGTCTATCATAGGTCAATAGCCGGATTACTACCACCCACTTTGAAGTGTATGCATTTTCAATCTAGGAACAGGAGATATCAACCAAGTACCTGATGCACAAAAGGGATAGAGATGAAGGAATAGCAGTAAAATGTGACAACCGATGCAGACTTTGTGGAGTTCACACTGAAGATATCACCCACATCATAAGCAGTTGTCCGAAAATGTAATCACGGTATCTGCCGATGAGACATGATGTTATAGCTAGGACACTCTATAATGAAATCCATCGAAGGATAATCCCGAGGAGAAAGAAATAAGAATCCACAATTTAGAAGCCCTACCCACTCATAATAAAAAGGAATACTGGTGGAATGTACCAGTGAAGACCTCAATAAAATGTAAGCACAACAGATCTGATATAATGATTTGAGATAGAGAAAAGAAACTGTGCAGAGTTGTGGAAATTAGCTTTCCAGCGGATTTTAACATAAAGCTGAAGATCAGTGAGAAAGAGAACACCTATGCTGAACTATTGAGAAATCTGTAGTTAACTCTATCCAGATTACAAGTTCAGGTTTATACCTGTAATTAATGGAGCCCTGGTATATGTAAAACACTGCCTAAATACCAATCTAGAGAAATTAAGCTTCTCAAAACCAGAAAGGAGAAAACTAATTCAAGGGCTACAGGTCCAATCCATCACTAGAACTGTAAAAATCTATAAAACTTTCCAGAAATTTATCATTTAAATATATGTGAGCATGTCTAGATATGCAACTATAAGTATGAGAATATATAACCATACAATTCTGCACATACATACATACATACATACATACATACATACATACATACATACATACATACATACATACATACACATTCATCAACACATAACTAAATATGAATTTATTTATCATAATATTAATATTGCGGTATGAAATCTTTCGCGTTAAGGGCAGTGATCGAAAGTGAGAGTGATCATTGTGTTGAATGTTGTGACATTAATAATGCTAAAACTAGATGCAGGAAAAGTGAGGGACGAAGCTCTCTTTTCTCTCCAGTTCTAAACTATCAACGTTCTATGAAGGAAAAGAAAAGAACAAATTTAAAGAATTTCCTCCAGACTAATCATTGCTATCTTTAATGAAATGTCTCACTTCATTAAATGCTTAATTAATTAGTCACAAGTTATATCATGGCGACGATTTCTTAAAATAATGAAATGAGCCGACACATAATTACCACCGACGAGAAATTGTAAAAGCTTAGTTATAAACAAAAAATATTGAATATGTGAGTTCTATGCATCTTTATTCTTATAATTCCTTAATTTCAAATTCGAACTTCTAATCTCACCAAATATTATGAAGAAATGATTATCTGCCTTGTAATACTTGTGGCCTCTGGGAGGATCACAGGAGATTAAAATATGAGCTAATGTAGGGAGGTGGTAGTGTTCATGGCATTAACTGACAGTAAAAAACGTGAACGTCAGCGTGTTATCACATAAGTACATGCGCACATACGCATACGTTTGTATGTGTGTGTCTGGGTGTGTGTGTGTGTGTGATAGTGTACATGCATGTGTGTGTGTAAAATAGTGAGAATTGTAATAATTTGTGTAACGATGATGAAGATAGGGCGTAGGTGAATAACAGTTGAGTTGGTGGTTGTACACAATCGTAGTCAGGATTTGATGACGCAGTATCTACTTTTTGAGTTCAAACATTTTTGAAGTCAGTTTCAGTCCTTCTTTTCGAAAGCTATAACAAATAGAAGGATTAATGGTTGTCTTCTTCTGTAATAATCCTTAATCACGTTTTTGTTGCTTCAACTATGCCATTATTGTTGTTGTTGCTGTTGTTCACATTCACAGCATGTTTTATTAACGGCGGAAAATAAACACTTCAGACCTGATCCAGAATTGAGAATAATAATTGAACTATTGTCCAATAGCTATTTTTTTTTTCTAATTTTAATCTAATTGGTATTCAATTTTTATTTCCAAGGTAGCATAGTTCTTGAAAATCTTAAAAGTTAAAAGTTGTATTTTCGAGTCTAAATCTTTTTACTTCGACATTTGGAGACGATATTAATATTTCCATCGCCTTAAGCTAACAATACAATGGATTATAAAAGACAGATTTAGTCATTAAGTATCATTACACATTATTAAATAATCTTAAGCATTATTTGAAATGTCAAAAGGCGGTGAGCTGGCAGAAGCGTTAGCACGCCGGGTGAAATGCTCAGCGGTATTTCGTCTGTCTTTACGTTCTGAGTTCAAATTCCGCCATGGTCGACTTTGCCTTTCATCCTTTCGGAGATCGATAAATTAAGTACCAGTTGCGTACTGGGGTCAATCTAATCGACTGCCCCCCCTCTCCCAAAATTTCGGACCTTGTGCCTAGAGTAAAAAATAATTATTTGAAAAGTTAAGAAATTAATTCACTTACTAGGATTTACCAGTTAATTTTTAAATCATTATATTTTTTCACTCATTCTGACAAAACCGTATTTTTCTCAGCATATAATCATATAGACTTATTTAGAGATTAAATAGCGGTCAAAACATTTACAAATAGAGCAAAGTCCATAAATTTGTTATATGCCTCTAAAAATGGAATGCTACCTCATATTTTTAAATACATGTTATTGAATAATAACTGAAAAGAAAATGCCACACCTTTTTATTTATGTTTAGTTTAGAACTAACTATTAATTTACAACCCCAAAGACAAAGAACCTCTCTTGAAAACAGTTTTCATAATTTAAAACAGAAGATAATTCTCGCATGAAGGCTCCGTGATATAACTTCTATCTTTTAGTTTTTAAATTGTTAAAAGATTGTTGATATTCATGTATGTTTAGCGTGAAATAGATCATGAAAATTTGTACAACGTATAATCTTTGAAGCAGTGGAGCTTGAAATACCATGAAATTTAGACACTCTTAAAAAGTTGCAAAATTTCTTTCGATTTATATTCTAGGTAAGACACGTCACTGATATCAACAAAGCTGAGAATAGACATATCGTTTTCTAAAGATTCAAAACTATATTCGTCTCATAAAAAGTTTTGACGAAATACCAAATGGATATTTCACTGTAATTGTTGTGTGTTTGTGTCTATATCTGAGCGGTTAGCTAAAAACATTTAATGTCAAGGAAATCTTTAACGTGTTTACAAGCGAACTTAACGCAGCAGTAAAGTTAGTTCTAAAATTCTTTGATGTTTCGTTTGAATTACACACTCACTATGTATGACAGTTAAATATAATTTTATAGGATCGAATTCTATTTGGATTTTTTCTTACTTATGGTTAATGCGGTTTTTTCTACACTTGATGGCTTACGTCACTTCATCCATTAGCAATTATTTGCATTAGGTTTATGTTGATTTTAAGAATCTGTTGTCCAGGACATTGTCTATTAGACAGATTTTATTCAAATATTGTAGCCAACTTCGTTTAAATTATTTCGGGACATTTGTTTATATATATACATGATTACTCTTATCTAACAAATTAAAATAGTCTATATATACGAAGCTACATAAATCAATAAATAAAATAAAATTGTTCAGGAAGCGACAAAAATATGCGCCCCATATAACTGACCTATTTTCTCAGCAACCATTCATTGTTATCAGTAGCTTCTTTCATCTTTAATCATACTTAATAAACTTTCTGATGTACTATGAAAGGAACTAATTTCCTCAGGCTCGCCATACACCATTTCTTAATATTCTTTTGACTTGAATTATTAATATTTTCGGTATGAGACCAATTCTGAGAAAATTACTGTAATTGGAATATACCTTATATAACTTACCTTTCTTATATTTAATATTTACTTTGGTATATATCAAGTTCGTAGCACGGTAGCAATCATTATATATTTGGGGGGGGGGGGTGCATGTGTGTGTGTGGAGAGAGAGAAAGAGACTGAGAGAGCGAGAGTGAGAGAGAGAGAAAGACAAACAGACAGACAGAGACAGAGAGAGGGAAGGGAGAGAGAGAGCGACAGACAGACTGACAAACAGACAATGCCAATATATACAATTCAGAAATCTGATTGAGTAAAAATCCAATCATTAGCAGTATTCAACCATGGCGACCATGTTTTTTTTTTCCTTTCCGACATAATATCATAACTTATTTAAGCAGTTATGCTGTGATTTTAATGGAGATTTAGCTTCTACTTCTAGCAGATTAAATGACACAGTATATATTCATTTGGTCTTTAATATCATTTCTGTTCATTTAGTAAGAATTATTAGAGTAGTTATGGCGCAGGACTAAATGCATTGTGGTATTGGCTGCTGCTCTCTGCACTCCAAGCTAAAGCTAACGTTGCCTTTCGGTCTTTCAAGAACTGCACTAAGGATATGAGTGTTTGTGGAGAACTCAGCCACTTTCATGTTAATTTCACGAGCCGACTGCTCTGTTGATTGGATCAACTGGAACCCTCGCCGACATAACCGACGGAGTGCCAGTTAAAAGACAACAGTGACTTCATAGTTTTGGTACATTTCCCTTTTCAAACTATTCAAAATGAATAGAGATTAATCATACATAAATATGTTAAAAGAATCAAAATGAAAATCCATTATCAGTAAAAAAAAAAATAATCTTAATGAAAAATCAAATCGAAATAGCCGGAATGTATATTTATTTAACATATAGTCAAACGAAGAAAAGAAAAGAAAGGAATAAGAACAAATATTTAAAAATTGAATGAAAAAGGCATGGGAAAAGTTTTAGTAGAGTATATGTAAATAATGAACAATATTAATGAAACTTAAGACGGGGAGCGGGTAGAATTGTTACCACGCCGAGCAAAATGTTTAGCGGATTTCGTCCGTCTTTATGTTGCCTTTCATCCTTTTTGGGGCCGATAAAGTATGTTAAGTACCAGTTAAGCACTGGGATAGATGTAATAGACTTACCCCTCCCAGAAATTTCTAGCCTTGTGCCAAAATTTGAAATCAGTATTAATGAAACTTGGGGGAGGGTGAATATGGCAAAATAGTATTGTGTATTTTGAAAAAGAAGAATTTTATTTCAAAAATAAAAATTGTGTATCAGATTGTCGTATCTTGAAATATAAATTTTAGTTATAAAAGTCTAAAATGTTCATAAATAATTCAAAGTTATTGAATTAAACTGTTATTTTTTAGGAATATTTCTGAAAATTTGTATTAAGATATAAATTTACATGAATTACGATATAACCTGAAAGGTATAGCTACATTCAGTATGATTAATATTCTTTTCTACTCTAGGCACAAGGCCAGAAATTTGTGGGGAGGCGACAAGTCGATTAGATCAAACCCAGCACGCAACTGGTACTTAATTCATCGACCCCCAAAGGACGGAAGGCAAAGCTGTCCTCTGCGGAACGTAAAAACAGACGAAATACCAATTTCTTTATTGCCCACCGGGGGCTAAATAGAAATGGACAGAACAACTGATGGGATCAGTAAATCGGTATGATTTTACATAAAATATGACTTTTAAAAATTAAATGAAATATATAAAAAATCGAATGAAATTAACAGTACAGGGACAATACAAATGAAGTGAGAATCAGGCCACGCTCCGACCCCACAAGCCCCGATCTATCACTGGTACCTTTTTTTGTTCTTTTTTCCGTCTATTCACACGGTTCCTTGCACGCACAACACTCGTGCAACATGCTTCCATCTCGTTTGGAACGCACACTCCGACAGACATCTCCTCTCCAGCCACGCTTTCCTTTTCAAATGAAAAGTAAAAAATGAACGTAAATTATGGCCAGAGATAAAGTTGCCTGTCTTAATTCCTTTTATCCTCGTCTTCCATACTGCCTCTTTCGCTATTGCCACAACCGCGAGAAAACAATTTCTACCTTCGTTTGCTAAAACTCCCTGAGGGTCAATTTTCACAATTGACTCAGTCGACTGCTGCACTCCTCCCTCGCCGGACAACAGGTGCTCAGCACAAGCCCACATTTCAGACACCTCCGGACACCGAACAATAGCGTGAGGGACGGTTTCCCTGTCTCCCTCGCATCTTGGAGAGGTCGACGACTGACGCTTACCGCGTCCTGCGAGCCTGTCCCAAACGGGCAAGACACCTCTGCATCATTGCCAGGTCAAGGACTCTTGAAAGCTGTCCAACGTTTTGTGGACAAGTAAACACAGAGAAAGGACTCTTCATCAGTCGTCGGCTGTCTTTCTACTCTTCATTTCAAGCATTCAACGACACTATGAGTTTTTAAAGACAGTTGCTGCCATAAATTCTAAAATAAAATTTTGGATTTATGGAGGGTCAAAGTTGGGAACAAAACATGACAGAGGAAACATACAAGAAAAGTGAACGAAAACAAACGTTGAGGGTCGTTAAACCAGAACGAGAAATTAGTGAAGGCTGGAGAAACATTTTTTTGAAAAGAGAAAAGATAAAAGAAAAAAAAACAGATTGTCTAACGACCCTCCATGTTTGTTTTCGTTCGGTTTCCTTGTATGTCTCCACTGCCATGTTTTTGTTCCCAATTTTGACCCTCCATAAAACCTAAATTTTATTTTAGAATTTATGGAAGCAACTGTCTTTGAAAACTTATATTGTCGTTGAATGCTTGAAATGTGGAGTAGATAGACAGCCGGCAACTGACTAAGGGTCCTTTCTCTGTGTTTTCTTGTTCTGTTTTCCTTTTTTTCTCGTTGTTTACGCACACACTAGCACTGACCACTTCCCCGCATCCTCACCACCAACCACACACCTACACATGCACACACGTACACGTCAAGGTCACCAGCCCTCTTCCACGCTCACATACATGTTCTCTTATACACACGCACGCGCACCTTCATTTTGGTCTCCCCACTGCTTTATTATCTCCCTTTCTTCCTGGCTTTCCTGTGTAAGCCCTCTGTCCTGCATTCGCCATGATGACCGCTAGCCACTACACATTCTTTATTTTCTCTCCCTGTTTCTTTCTGTTTTCCTTTCTGTGGAAGAGCGTAGGCTCGAAATGTCAAAGACTTTTTCACTTCCCGAGCGTTAAACTGATACATCTGTTTGTTGTCTACACCACCTGTCTTCGTCTTTTTTTTTTTTGTGAAATTTCCCCTATTAAGATATATATATATATATATATATATAGATTCAAGGTTGAATATGGTACTTATGCGTAGGCACCCGAATATCGTATCCCAAAAGGATAGATGATCAAAATCAAAAAATAAGCAACACGGATTTCAAAGGTGATTGCAGTACGCACGTTTCATGCTACTCCAATTTATTTAAGTAATGCGAGCATTACATTAAATATATATATATATATATAGGCGCAGGAGTGGCTGTGTGGTAAGTAGCTTGCTTACCAGCCACATGGTTCTGGGTTCAGTCCCACTGCGTGGCACCTTGGGCAAGTATATTCTACTATAGCCTCGGGCCGACCAAAGCCTTCTGGGTGAATTTGGTAGACGGAAACTGAAAGAAGCCTGTCGTGTATATGTGTATATATATATATATATATATATATATATATATACATATATATATATATATATATAGAGAGAGAGAGAGAGAGAGAGAGAGAGAGAGAGAGAGAGGGATTTATATATATGTGTGTGTGTTTGTGTGTCTGTGTTTGAACCCCACCCCCCACCCCCCACCATTGCTTGACAACTGATGCTGGTGTGTTTACGTCCCCGTAATCTAGCGATTCGGCAAAAAGAGAACCGATAGAATAAGTACTAGGCTTACAAAGAATAAGTCCTGGGGTCGATTTGCACGACTAAAGGCGGTGCTTCAGTCAAATGACTGAAACAAGTAAAAGAGAGTAAAAGAGAGTAAAAAGAGAGAGTATATTGTATGTATGTATGTATGTATGTATGTATGTATGTATGTATGTATAATTCTTTCACTCTCCATCCACCAAATCCACTGACAAGTCTTTGGTCGCCTCGTGGTTGTAGTAGAAGACACTTGCTCAAAGCACCACGCTGTGAGACTGAATCACAAACCATGTAATTGTTAAGCAAACTTCTTACCACAGCCTGCGCCACATAATAATCTTTGGAGCTGGCTGAGCATATACGCCCTTAACACACGCATATTCCTGTCGCATTCGTTCATCCTCCTGTCATCACTATTATTGTGTGCAACACCCTGACTCCGCACTGATCATAACACCGAAGCCCTTTTCCCCCAAAATGTGAGCCCTCTGGGGTTCCCCTCTCTTGTTCGTATCTTTCCCGTAGGTTAACTTACAAAAGTTTAAAAGTAACTCTAAATAATATCAGTCTCACTGACCGAGAAGAGCCTGCAAAGGCCGTTGGTACTGCCCGTTCTTCCAGGCTAGCAAGTAAAAATAAACTGATAATTCTGCATTAAATAACAAGGAGATGTATAAACAAACTTTAAATTAATGTCAATAGGAAAACTTGGAGAGGACTACGTCGTAAAATATGATGGTAACTTCAATTTAAATTAAACGAAATAGCCAATAATATTGAAAACTACAATTATACCATATATCATCAGATTAGCTCATAATGGATTCGTGACAAGTATTATTGTTCGTGTATTATTGTTCTAGTTCTTAGATCAATTTTGTAAAGAAAGAAACGTGGGCGTTCAAATTAACCACCATATATGGCTGGTTCTTATTTGATTTATACGATCAAACGGTGGAGTATGTGGCAGGGTAATTTGTATTTTGAAAAACAGTAAAATATATATATTTATAAATCTGTAGATGACATTACAAGATTATATGCTCGAAGCTTATATTCGGGTATCAGATAAAGGTTGCAAATTCCTTCTTCTAAGTCATTATATATGTGATCTTTACACGTACTAGGTGTACATGTGAATGTATATATGCATATGTGTGTATATTTTGCCATATTTGAATCTCATTTGTTCAATCGTGTGTGTGTGAATTTTCCTTTGAGTTCTATTCAAATTCTTGAAAGGTTTTAACCGGTCGCCAACAAAGCAACAAGACTTTTAGAGTTAAGAGGGTTTCCGGCGTTTGTAAATATGTCGTTGAGCTGGTGTGTTGGTTGATCTGTCGACACACATACCCAAGTATGTGCATCTATTCACCAAAAGAACTTCAGATGGAAAATCTTTGGAATGTCTTACAAATTTTTATGGCGCCATTAATAGATTGGATTTGGAGAATCCGTATCGATTTCTTTTACTCTTTCTTCGAAAAACCTAGTATTTGTAGGTTTTTGTGAAAATTTGTTGGTACATAGCTTAATGCATCTATGCTGATAGGTACAAATGAGAATTTATTGGCAGGGTACAAGAGCTGTAAGTTCCGCATTAGCTCACCATAAATGTTCTTTTTTCCCTGGATTTTTGCTTCTACTAATGTATGTGATATCTTCCACACTGGTATAGCAGAGCCAACATTTTCTATCATAATGTCGTATCTTTGTCCCTCTTGTTTATCACGTATTTAGAAGTTATCAGTTTATCAGCTATTGCCTGCTCCCGAATAGCGAAGGCATAACCTGCCAATACTGTTATCTATTCTCTAGCTTACGAGATGTGTACCTATGCATTGCTTTTTGCCGATATGATGCGGGTTTCTCCTCCAAGCTTCTGTTTAGTACCTTTCTAGTTTCGATGTCCAGGTTCCGGATCTCGACAAGTGCTCAGTTCAATTCTCCAAATGTTGGTACTAGCCCTTGCATTGCAAAAGCATTGTGAGATATGGTTCTGTTAAATGCGGACAGCTCTGAGTTCCATATTTTCCAGAGTCTACAGAAGTATTCTTTTATTATTCTGACTTAAGTCGCAGCACCAATGTATACAACATTTTCATTGATTCCGAGATATTTATTGTATTCAATGTTAGACATAGGGGAGATAGACAAGCCATTCATGTACATGTTCTCTGTCTGGTCATCAATATTTTTTTCCAGTTGACTATCATGTATGAACATTTATCTTGCTCAAACTCCATTCCTATGTCTCGTGAGAATGTTGTCGATCATGTTACCAGAATATAACTTTAGGTTATCGACAAAAGATGTGTGGGTGACATTAATTTTATTCTTTTTTGCATATATCAGCATGTAGCCTTGACATTTTGTTAACAGGGCTGACAAGGGGTTCACTGACAATACAAATAGTATCACAGATAAACTATCATTCTGGAATATGTCTGTTGGCAGCTTGTGTTTGTAAATAGTTGGTGTTGCTTTAGTACTTGTCAGTGATAACTGTGTGGACCATGTTGTGGTCAGTCTTTCAATGGCATTCACCATAGCAGCTGGTAGTTTTGCAAGGTGTAATGATTCTATCACTCTTCTTGAATCTAGCCATATTTTTAAGAGATTACGGCGATGTTGTTTCGCTTGTATGTATATCATTATTCAGTTTTATTCCAAGATTTCTTGCCAATAGCAAAAGAACCGGTTTTCGTCCTAAATCCAAGGCTCTTCATTAAAATTTCAATGACATCAACAAGATACTTTTGTTTGTATGTATGTATGTATGTATGTATGTATGTATGTATGTATGCATGTATGTATGTATATATGTATGTATGTATGTATGTATATGTGCAGATTTGCATGTTTTTTATGTCTGTCTTCTCATGCATATACTTGCATATCTAGAGATGCTCGTAAATATTTAAATGATAAACTTCTGGAAAGTTTTACAGATTTTACAGTTCCAGTAATGGCTTGGATCTGTGGTCTTCTAATCAGTTTTCTCCTTTCTGGTTTTGATAAGCCTCATTTCCCAAGATTGGTATTTAGGCAGTGTGTTAATATACCAGTGCCCCGATAATTACAGGTATAAAACCCAAACTTGTAACCTGGATAGAGTAGCTGTAGATTCCTCATTAGTGCAGTGTATTTTTCTTTTCGCTGGCTCTTTAGCTTTAGGTACACAGTTTCTCTTCTTTGTCCCAAATCACTGTCAGGTCTGTTATACATTATTTACATTATTTACATTTGACGGATATTTGTCCTCATGTGTTATGTTTACATTTTATTGAGGTTTTCACTGTGACATTCCACTAGTACTCCTTTTATTATGAGTGGCTCTGACTTCCACCATACTGTGGATTCTTATTTCTTTGGCCTCTGGCCTCAGGGTTATCCAGCCACAAAGCATCACTATTACACTCCATCTCCTCGCTCAAAATTTTCCTCCAAAAGCAGTCTACGTCTTCTCGTGAAGGAGCTTCTGTGATATTCACTTTTTCTCTCATGTTTCTGTAGACTGTTGCCTGGTTCCGGTTAAATTTTTTTGTCTATTGATTTTCTCCCGGTTACTTTCTTCTGATGTCGAAGTTTCTTACTGACAGCTTTTAGCCCCTGCTTGAGGATGATCAGTTTGCAAGTGAGTGTCCTCATTTCGCTATCTCCAAATATCACTTCTATCTCCTTCACGTTTTGTTGGTGAGACGTATAATCATTTTCTTGTCTGCAAGCAATAAGCATCATCATATAGCTGATGGTCTTCCGTAAATCAGCTAGATTTTTCCATGTCTTCAAAACCCATGATGGCACTTTCTTCGTTGTTTCGCTTTTGTTTATTTTTGAATGTCGTTTATGTATCGCTTGATAATAGAGTTCAAGGCATATTAGACAGGCGTTAATTTGCCAGAATGAAAGTCCATTACATTGTTTTAGATATTCCTCTCCAATTTCATGCTGTCTGGTGGTCTTTTGCTTACTTTGGTAGAGAATACTCTCTCTTCGAGAGAATGCTTCAAAGCCAAAGTTGTATGTATGTATGTAGTCCGTGCATATGCTCTAAATGCATCGAGGAGAGACTGTTTGGAAATGTTTATCATGAGAATTTGTGATGTTCATGCTTTTCTCATTAGAGAAATATGTGAGAGAAATTACTACAATCAAAATGGAAACTCAATTGTTGACTTCACTCACTAGAAATTTATTTCTACCTGACATCATTTACTTCCACATTTATGTGTATAGTTTTCTTAAGCAAAATGTCTTTTAATGAGGGAAGAAAATAGGTTAGACGTCCATGTCTTTCTCAAGAGAATTAGCATTATATTTTAATCACGTCGACTCTAGGCTCGAAGAGAAACTGATTAAAGACTCGGCTCACCAGGACACTTCCATCTTGTAGAATAGCACGCGCCACAGTTAGCTTCAATAAATTAAACCATTTAGGTGGAAACCATTTCTTTCTCCTCGTTATTAATTTATAGTTATTGGTCCTGAAACTATAATTGATACACTAACAACATGTCAGTTATCAGCTTGGAGTTATGTATCACATAATGGATGAATAATTTTGAGAATATCATAAATCAAAAACAACTTTATTGATGTATTTAAATATCCAATATTCGAGGAGAATTTAGAATCACCAAAAATTCGAAAATTTGAAACAGAAATAGAATCGTATATGAGAGAACTAAAATAGAAAACATTGATTGTGATAAATATGTAATGTAAGCGTGTGATATTTAACAACTGCAAATAGAAGAGATGAAAAGATGGAAAAGTAGAAATAAAACACACGTCCCTCTTCATACTAGTGAAATAAAATTTGACAGCAGATGATTCGATAAAAATTATTTTCGGCTCATTATGCTATGTTATCCCGTACTTCACTGTGTTTTTCATACAGAAGGCATCCGTAGAAAATATTTCGATGTCATTATATTAAGTATATATATATATATAGTATTATATCAGTTAATACTGTTCACAAAAATACACCCTGTTAATTGTTATTTGAGTAAATCCACAAAGACTGAAACATGTCCAGGATGGTCACTGTACATACCAAATATCACCCAACTTAAATTTCAGAATTTCTCCTCTATCTTCTTTGATAATCACTGACAGCGCTAATGACTGCTTCTCATTGGAGGTTTGATTTCAATTAGTCAAAAATTATGCTTAGCTTGGTTCGCTAACCACGTTAACCTACACTTAACAGAATGTATAGTTGATAGTTCTAGTTTGGAAATTTTGTCAATAATTGCCTGAAAGCAAAATCATCACTTCTCGTAAGACTATTCTGAGAGGATGGTCTCATTTCAGATTAGATTACGCCTCTTAATATGTAGTTTTCTCCCTTCCCAATATCATCTTAACAAAACTTAATACATGCTCTCAAATTATCGGCTGAAGCTAGAGAACAAGCATTACAATCTTAAGAATATTTTCTTCTCACTTCTTTATAAAATGGTGTAAATTCTATTTAATATTCCTAAAAGTCACTGTGTTTTATATTTAATGCTATTCTAAGTAATGCAAACATACCTTACCTAATAAGCAACATCGTGAAAATACCGGAGGAAAACATATATCAGTAACATAATCAAAAGTGTCTGCGGAATGTAATTAATAAATATCTCATTTATATAAAAGTGGCAACTCTATGTCGAAGATTTTGTCAAAAAAAAAATTGGAATTCACCTGCTTAAAAAATATAAGACGATCATTATATTGGTATGCAAAATGCACTGGAATAGGCGTCAAAATAATGACAGAAAAAAATAACCAAGAGACAGTATCCGCATGAAAATAACCGCGGAGGAGGATTGATAAGACCAAAATATGTCTGGAATTATCACCCACACTTGCTAATTTCAGATGAAAATATTAATTATTGAGCTAATTTTTTCTTCTCATTGCATTAATGAATTGATTAAATTTTTCCTTCACTACATTAAGTATGACTTCAATATCTTGATCGCTATTTTTCAGGATGCAGATGGTGCCTCATGCGTAGAAGCCACCGTGCAGAGGGTGCTGGTAGCAGACTGACCACCTGTTCATTGAAACGCGTCCCTTCCACAAGAAAATAAGAGACTCTCCAACCTGAACAAGCAGGAACGGAGCATGGCTCGACAGTCAGATGATAAATGATGACCGAGGTAGTGTAGGAATTCGTCACCTCACCCAGTTCTTATTCACGTAGAGGTCGGGTCTGAAACAGAGCCCGAGCTGCTTAACTAGTCTGTCAGTCCAACGTCCAGCGACGTCAACTGACGGCATCAACCTATCTCACCAGGTGTCCAACAGCAAGCCCAACGTTGATTTTGGCCCGCCATCTAACTCATATTCCTTTAAAATGGTGCCGACTGTCACCACTTCGGAAGCGTCCGACACCATGACGGTGACGTCGTCCGAGTACGCCGATACCGTCCTTCTGTGTCCCAGTTCCAACTTGCGCATCTGTGACTCGAAGGTCAGTACGTTCAGAAAAGGTAACAGCGGACAGCCCTGACGGACCAAGCGTGTGATGCGAAACGAATCCGATAAAGTAGTTTCAATACAGTGAAAATAACGCCAAAAACAAACCACAGCACGTACCTAAGGCACACAGAACTGCGCTCGGTAGTGCAGTGAAAGCACGTTACAGAAATAAAACTACGGAGCAACAACAAATGTTACCCTCCACCCTAAGGTGAACGTACTAAAGCTGTACATGAAGAGGTGTAAAGGTGGACGTGGCCTGATCAGCGTACGGGAGTGCATCGACCGTTAAAGAATAAACAGAAGAGTATTTGGTAAACAGCGAACAAGACCTGCTCAAGTATGCTGCTAATGCAGAAGAATTTACTAACAATGGACTTGAGGGTGCTAATGAATTCCGATCATGAATAGCCAACGAGAGAGAAGAAACTCTACTCCGCATGGAATTATATGGTTAGTTCCCCTGAGAAACTAACGACTTAAAAGCCTAGGAAGCATCATGGAGGTGGCTAAGCAAAGATGACCTTAAAAAGAAGTCTGAAAGCCTAATCATCGTTGCCCAGGACCAGTATTGAATACTATCTAAAGGAAAAGGGATATATACCACACAAACGCAAAGGACCTTTGCAGAATGTGTAGAAAGAAGGTTGAGAGTGTGACACACAATGTTAGTGCTTGCGAATGTCTTACTCAGAAAGACTACAAGTGCAGGCACGACAAGGTAGCCCTAAACCTTCACTGGCTACTGTGCTAGAAGTATGGATACGAGGTAACAGATGCTTGGTACCAACATACACTGTAAAAGGTAATGGATGTAAATGGGAATGCAAAGATCCTCTGGGACTTTGACTTCAAGACCGACTAGGTGTTAGTGCACCGAAGGTCGGATGTAGTAACCCTTAGAAGGGACAAACAAGTGTGTCTAATAATCCGACGTGGCATTGTCAGGAGATCAACATATTATCATGAAAGAAAAAGAAAAGGTTGATAAATTTGGAGGCTTGAGAATTCAGATCGCATGATGTAGCAGCTACATGAATCAAACATAAAGGTTGTCCCTGTTGTCATCGGAGCATTGGGTTCAATACCACCCAACATGAAGAAACATCTGGACACATTAGAAATACCCTACAATCTTCAGTTCTTGAAAACATCGGCTTTACTTGAAACGACATGCATACTGCGTAAAGTACTGTCTGTCTGAGGTCCTTGTTATGACTTAACAGACAGTACAAATCCCCGGTACACATAATATCTTCAATTTACATCACAGTATTGAATACTGTACAATGTCTTCAATAATAATAATAATAATAATAATAATAATAATAAAGGGTTTTATAAGTATCTTGGGGTACACGAAGGGTAAAGCATTCAATACGGATTAATGAAAGAGAAGATCAGGAAAGAGTATTATAGACGTTTCAGAATGGTCCTGAATACTGAGCTGAACCTTCCAGTATAGAATTGCCACTATAAACTCCCTGGTGGTACCAGTTGTCTAGTATAGCCTTAATGTCATCAATTTGAATCTGAGTGAACTCCAGTGTATGGACATAAAGACCAGGAAACCGCTGACAATAAACAGGATGCACTATCCAAAATCAGACATCCACAGGTTCTGTCTCGCACGAAAGGAAGGCGGTGGAGGCCTAATCCAACTTGAAACGTCTCATAAAACGACCACGATAGGACTTCAAGTGTACATCCAAAGTAACACCGACTGGATGATACCGTTGGTAAGGAAACATGAACAGAGTAAGAAACTCAATCCCAAAGGAGACATATAAGTACAGACGAGAGCTTAACCTCCCTAATTATGATGGTGATAAGGAGGACACATCACACACAAAGGCAGCACGAGCGTATAAAACATAAGCCAAGCAGGCAAGCTTGCAGGTAATAATCAAGATTGTGGAAATAAAAACCATTACATGGGCAATACTCTAGCTGATGTATATATGAGAATTTATCAGTGGCTGCTGAATGTTGGTTTGAAAGCCGAAACAGAAAGATTTATCCTAGTGGTACAAGATCAGAGTCTCCTCACTCGGAACTATCACGCTTATGTCATTCATAATGAGGTAGACACAAAGTGTAGACTCTGCAATAACAAACTTGAGAGTATAGACCACATTGTTTCCGGTTGCTCAGTCTTTGTCCCTGCATAATGTAAAACTAGGTATGATCGAGTTGGTCAATATTTGCACCGGAGTGTATGCCGTCACTATGATATCCTACACCTTAAGAATTGGTATGAACGCCATCCGGAGCCAGTCACTGAATGCGAGAATGTTACCATACTATGGGATTATGTGATACATACAGACGTCGTCATCTAAGACCTAAGACAAAAAACATGTCTTTTATTGATATGACAGTGCCTATTGATAGAAACATCTCAGCAAAAGAATTTGAAAAACTGCCGAAATATAAGGACCTTGAAACTGAAATATCTAGGATATGGCAATTAAAAACCAAAACCATCCCTGTTGTTGTAAGTGCCCTGGGAATGATCAAGAAAGGTAGTGACAATTTTTTTATGAAACTCAAAACATTGTGTTGACAGCAACCGCCCACATTCTCAGGAGGTTTCTCTCCATCAGCTGTATACGTGCCTTAGGTCTCTGGTTGAGACCCTGTCAGAAGCTGAAATAAAATGCAAATCAATCGGAAAATACTACTACTACTACTACTACTACTACTACTACTATTAATAATAAAAATAATAATAATAATAATATGCCAAATTTGAACACCATTAAGGCGGCGAACTGGTAGAATCGTTCAGGCGGTGAGCTGGCAGAAACGTTAGCACGTCGGGCGAAATGCTAAGCGGTATTTCGTCTGTCTTTACGTTCTGAGTTCAAATTCCACCGAGATCAACATTGCTTTCCATCCTTTCGGGGTCGATAAATTAAGTACCAGTTGAATAGTGAAGTCGATATAATCGACTATACTCCTCCCCCAAATTCTAGGCCTTGTACCTATAATAGAACAGTTTTTTTTTATCATCATCATCATCATCATCATCATCATTATTATCATTATTATTATTATTATCATTATTATTATCCCTTCGTAATACAGTATAGGTAAAAATACACCGGAATCTTTAGTCATCTGTCAATCACAACAAGGACCTCAGACAGATAATGATTTCTTTAAAGGCTGCTTTTTGCAAGACATCAATCTTCCATGGAATTTCCAGTTGCCTAAAGAAGTTTTGAAGTTTCAATGGGATTGAGCCAAACGCTCCGATCACCACTGGTATCCCTTTTATATTACCCTCTCGCATTCCATACAGTCTTGCCATTTCCACTTTCAATTCGGAGTACTTGGTGATTTTTTTCAACCTCTTTACTCACAACATTCATGTCATTTGGTATGGCTGCATCAATGATCTGACAGTATTTCTCTCTCTTATTCAATAGGACAATATCCGGCCGACGATGTTTGATTACACGATCCGTCTGAAAATCATGGTCCCAGAGTATCGTTACTTTTCCATCCTCCTGCATAACTTTACTTGGTACGTGCTCCTACCAATACTCTGTTACTTCATATTGGTATTTACGGCATAAGAGCGCTTGTATTCTTTTTGTGCAAGACTCTCACACCAACTTACAAAGTGGGTCACATTTTCCACACTCTTTCCAGAGTCTGCATTTCTGGCTGCCAGAAGTTTTATAGGTGTTATACTTCACTGAGTTTGTAGCGAGAGCCTGGTCTTGTGCAGCAATGATCAGGCTTTCGGAGGAACGCTTCAAATCACCTCACTCAAGCCATGCCCACGATGCTGTATTATCCTTAACGTCCTGTGTATTCCTTTCAAACTGTCCATGCATAATCATTTCAAGGTCTTCTTTTCTCTTCTCAGGTTTTTGGTTAAACTCTTCCTTACCCATCATTTCATCTGCAATTACACCCATATCTTTCGAGGCACATTGCAGCAGGTCTTCCTCACTATTTATCAAATACTCGGCTACTGCTATTATTATTATTATTATTATTATTATTATTATTGGCAATTAGAGCAGAATCAATTAGGTTTAGTAAGGCTCTAGCTGTAGAACGTAAGAAAACAGAGCGGGATTTAGTTAACAAACTAGACGAGGCTCTTAGGACAGGCATCGCAACCGACGTGTTAGCAGCGAAGTTGGCCCTCGACCAACACTTTGATGCCAAGCATGAAGGCTGCGTTGTCAGAGCTAAAGCACTTTCGGTAAGCGGGGAGGGGACTAAGGCCGCTCGATGGGCCCGCGTGGTTGAGGCGAAGCGTGGCAACAGAGCGACCATTCGGTCTTTGGTGGACCAGAACGACTGCGAGATTTCGGAACCGAAGCAGATGTGTGCAGCCTTTCAGCAGCACTTTGCTCAATTGTTCGGGACGAACGGCAGGACGGACGACGGAACAGACTTCGGTGTGTACCTACACGGCCTGCCGCAACTCTCGACCAGCGAAGCCGAGTACTGCGAAGGACCCATATCTGCCTGGGAAGTACAGGAAGCGATGAAAGGCTGCACGAGAGGTAGATCGCCGGGTTTGGATGGTCTGCCTTGCGAGCTTTATACGTCAATGCCAGACTTGTTTGCGGGCGTCTTGACAAACGTCTACTGCAACTGGCAACAAAACGGGAGAATTCCTGCTTTTGTTTGTCGAGGAGTGGTGGCTTTGCTAAGAAAGGACCCAAACAAGGGGAACATTATAGGGAACTTTAGGCCCATCACTCTGCTCAACACAGAGTTGAAGATCTTGGCCAAGGTGCTAGCCAAGAGATTGGCGCCTGTCGTGGGCAAACTGATCGGCAAGGCGCAAACATGCGCTGTGCCGACCAGGTCTATCCACGACAACCTCCATCTCATGCGCTACATCATAGAGAGGGTGGGTAACGAAGCTGGCGCAGGTGGAGCTTTGATCAATTTAGATCAGTCTAAAGTCTTCGATAGGGTCGACCATCGATACCTGGCAGCTGTTCTCAAGGCAGCTGGCTTCAGTCCGGTCTTCCGCGGATGGATAGCTGCTTTATACAGCGGCATCTGCTCGGTCATACGGGTGAATGGCCATCTATCGGAACCGTTCAATATCTCGCGTTCGGTTCGCCAAGGGTGTCCTCTCTCCTCCCTTCTGTATGTATTGACTTTCGAGCCATTACTGCGGAAGTTGGAGGCTTTGAGGGGCGTCCCACGTGATCTGGGATGTGGAAGGAGCGTGTCTGCCTATGCCGACGACGTCACCGTGATGGTGTCGAGCCACAGGCATATTGACCTGATTGGCGAGACACTAAACGAGTATGAAGCGGTGACAGGTGCGAAAATTAACGCGGAAAAGTCAGTGGGCTTGCAACTAGGCACCTGGAGGGGCAAGTCCATGCCGTCCAACAGCGTCGTAGGGTGCTGGACAGACGGACCCGTTAAACTGCTCGGGGTCTGGTTCGGTCCGGACCTCCAGTTGGAGAAAAACTGGGAAGAAGTGACGAACAGGGTGGCCAACCTCACCCAGAAATGGGCTGAGAGGAAGCTCTCCTTGAAAGATCGAGCGGAGGTGGCGAATGCGTATATCGCATCCGTCATCTATTACCGTTTGACCGTCGTCCCTTGTCCCGACAGCTGGTTAACCAAGATAGTACGCTTGCTCTTCAACTTTTTGTGGAAGGGTCAGGTACCACTGGTCAGGCGCTCCATCTGCTGTCAACAGCCGCTGAACGGAGGCCTTGGCATGCCGTGGTTGCTGATGCGCAAACATGCGCTCAGGCTACGACATCTCAAGCGTTTCCTGGACGGTGAACAGGTGTGGTCGCCTTTCGTCAGACGCGATTTTCCGCAGCTCGTTTCTCTAACAGAGTTGCAATCCTGGATCAAACGTAAACCGAGAAAGGGCGCTTGGCACCTCGAGTGCCGCCAAGCTCTCACCGCCCTCAGTCAGGCGGGCAGTGCGATCGGTAGTAGCTCCACTCTAGCGTTCTATAGAGGGTTAGTGGGAAAAAAGTGCGACGACGTTCTCGGGGAAACTCTAGGCGTCGAGGATAATCAGCTAAAAAGTCTGTTTAGGAGAACTTTCGGGCCGGGGCCCGTGGATAATTTCCAAAGGTCCCTCGCCTGGCAGTGCTACCGACGTGCGCTACCTGTTCGAGATAAACTCTACCGACACGGAAGTGCCGTCAACCGGGCCTGCCCGAGGTGCGCTCAGGACGACGAAACCGTTCTGCACGCGCTCGTCCAGTGCCCGAGCATTGCTGACCTGTGGGTCTATATCGAACAGCTACTGTCACGTGTAGGACGGATCCGGCTATCAGCTGAATCCATCGTGAGAATTGACCCGCCGACCTCCTTTAACCAGGAGGGCAAGGCAATTTTCCTATGCCTAGAGGCTGTAGCGAAAGAGGTGATATGGTGGACCCGTTTGAAAGGGCTAAAGACAGACACTTTCCTCTTTGGCCAAGGCCTCATCAACTTTTTCAAGTTCCACTTGAAAAGGAAGATGAGAGTAGAGAGGGAAGTGCTGTCTCATAGCAAATTCGTTGAAAGATGGGTGACTGTTGGAAGAATGGCCAGTATAAACGGACCAATTCTGAGAATACACCTGTAGAAAAAAAAAAGAAAAAAAAAGGTAATGTAAAAGGAGAAAGGGCTCTATACCCCTTTCTTATTTTTTCTGACCTGGCTCCCGTGCTTTTATGGGTTTTTCCACGTGTAACCTTTCCTTTTTCGAAGCGCCTCCCCCTTTGGGAGTTCTACTTATTTATTTATCTATTTATTTATCTATTTATATATTATATCTTTCTCCGTTTTCTTCCTCTGTTTAGACGAACTTTCCTACCTTTTCGAACAAAACCTTTTGTAACCTTCGTCCTGTCTTTGTCCTTATATGTTTTTAATTGATATTAGCCCTTGTGGCCAATAAAACGAATTAATTATTATTATTATTATTATTATTATTATTATTATTATTATTTTATGTTTGACTTTTGTTTTGCATTTGTACAAGTTGGATCCAAGTCTCACCCAGAGACCTCAAGAGACAACAAGTTAGAAGTTCATGTAGGTGTTATGCCTAGGGTACCATATATTTGGATTTGTACAGTTTTGTTCTAGTGAATGTGTTGTTGTTGTTGTTATTATTATTATTATTATTATTATTATTATTATTATTATTATTATTATTATTATTATTATTATCATTATTGTTATTATTATTATTATTATTATTATTATTATTATTATTATTATTATTATTATTATTATTATTATTATTATCATTATTGTTATTATTATTATTATTATTCAGTAGTTTTATTTTTATAACGTGCTTTCACTTCACTACCGAGCGCAGCTCTGTGCGCCTTGGGTATGTGCTGTGGTTTGCTGTGGTGCTCTTATGTTTACTGTATTGAAAGTGTTTTGCGTAGAATGTGTGCAGTACCCAGTAGTGCAATTTTCTGTATGTTATATATATTTGTAAGTCCTGGTATTTTTGTTATGTATTTGTCTGAATATTTTTTTATTATACCTAAGGCACCTACTATGATAGGAATTGTTTCTGTTTTTAGATTCCACATTCGAGTTATCTCTATTTCCAGGTCTTTGTATTTTGAAAGTTTTTCCATTTCTTTTAGAGAAACGTTGTCATCTGCTGGTATTGATACATCAATTAGAAAGCATTTTTTTTCTTCATGATCTTTGACAACTATATCTGGTCTATTTGCCTTAATTTCTCTATCTGTGTGTATTGGCATATCCCAGAGTATGGTTGCTTTCTCGTTTTCTGTGACCTTTTCTGGCGTGTGTTTATACCATCTTTTTTCTGTTGCTATTCCATAATGTTGGCATAGCTTCCAGTGTATATAGGTCCCAGCTCTGTCGTGTCTGTGAATATATTCCTTCTTAGCCAGGACTGGGCAGCCAGAGATAATATGATTTATTGTTTCTTGTCCATCTCCACATATTCTACAGTTACTTGTTATATTTCTTTTCATTATGTGTTTTTGGTAATTTCTGGTGGGGAGGCTTTGGTCTTGTGCAGCAATTAAAAATCCTTCAGTCTCTGCATTGAGTCCTGAGCTTCTCAGCCATTGCTGGGATTTTTCTCTGTCTATTTCTTTCGCATTTAGTTTAGCCCAGTATTTACCATGTAGGGGCTTTTCTTGCCATCGTTTTATCATGGTCCGTTGCTGTTCTAGTTTTAGTTTGGATTTCATTTGTTTTATAGCTTTTGTTGTTTCTTCTTCTTCTTCTTCGTATTTGTTAGGTAGATTGATTTCTTGTTTGTATTTGTCAGCTTCCTTAAATGCTGAAAACAGTTTTTTGTTTTGCTCGTGTTTTGTGGCTATTTGTATTAGTTTCCCTTGCTTCTGGAGTAGGTATTTTTGCAGTCCTATGGTGGTTATTTTATAATAGTTTTCTAGCTGTATAAGACCCCTGCCACCTTCTGTGCGTTGTATATATAGCCTTTCTATATCAGATTTTGGGTGGTGCATCCTATATCCTGTCATTATTTTTCTTGTTTTCCTGTCTATTTTACATAGTTCGTTTAGTGTCCAGTTAAGGATGTTGTAGCTGTAGCTTATAACTGGCACAGCTAAAGTGTTGATACCCATTATCTTGTTTTTAGCATTGAGCTCTGTTTTTAGTATTGATCTAACTCGTCTATAGTACTCTTTCTTTATTTTTTCTTTCATTTTTGTATGTTGTATCCTATCTAGTTCATTGACTCCTAAATACTTATATGGTTGGCTTTCGTCTATTATTATTATTATTATTATTATTATTATTATTATTATTATTATTATTATTATTATTATTACTATTGAGATTGACCGAAATGTCACACCCCATCTCGTCTTTAAAACTTACTAATCTTTCAGAGTGCTTGCCTGAAACAAGATTTGCTTTTGTTAAAATTTTTGTCTTCTGTACCAAGAAACCAATCCGCCTCTTCTTTGTGTTGATCGATTGCTCCAGCCAACGGACACAACTGTTTTTAAATTTAGTATTTACTAAGTTGTCATTGCTCTTGGAAAAAATGTTTGTTACGAGTGAAAATATATTTGCTGGAGACGTATATGACGCTGAAAGAGTGGAAAAGAATTTATTTGAAACTAAGAGAAAGAAGGGTGACGAGATGAATGTGTGAAATGCCTAATTTACTAAAACACCCCCTGACGACGTCGGCGAGAAAAAGAATCGGTATCGTCTGCTCCAGTTCATTTCGCTGATACTGGAAAGAAAATCAACAGCATCACCCGAGAATCGATATGAACGATTACTTTTGTAAAATTTTCTGTTGTTCTTCTTGAAGCTGTTGTTGATTTTCTTTTGGAGTATCAGCGGTATGAACTGGAGCAGACTAAACCCGAGATAACACAACTATGCTTGCGTCTATATATATATATATATATATATATATATATATATATATATATATATATATATATATATATATATATATATATCTGGATGCGTGTGTGTGTGCAGATATGCATACGCACAGAGGCACATACATACAGAGAAACGCACACATTCATATATATAAATATGCATTATATATATATATGTGTGTGTGTGTGTGTGTGTGTGTGTGTGTGTGTGTGTGTGTGTGTGTGTGTGTGTGTGTGTGTGTGTGTGTGTGTGTGTGTGCGTGTGTGTGTGTATGGATGTATGTATGTATGCATGTATGTATGTATGTATGTATGTATACAATGAATACAGAGATTAGTACATCTGCATATTTTTCTTTATTTCTACAGTCAATTATGCAGCATATTTGATTTAAATGTGTCTGACGCAAGTTTCTGCTGCACAGACAATTCCTAATTGTATTTGCATCCAGTTACTTTCAACTAATTATGCTCCTTACAACGCGATGCGATTAGCCATAACCGGAGTGATCAAAGGGTATTCGCCTGGATATTTTATCCCTATCCATCCATTATATATGCACACATAAGCATATATACAAATATGTGCATATATATATAAATATATGTGTGTGTGTGTGTATACATACACACACACACGCACACATATAAAAATACAAACTCATACGCTTTCGTTGAGCGGCAGATAAATAGATGGATAAATAGACAAAGAGCTTCTGCATGGTTTCCAAGTACCAAATTTCACTCAGATAATAATTCATTCGAGGCGAGAGTAGAAAATACTTGTCTGGGATAACATGCAGTGCGATATATTTAGTTTGAAAGAGTTTACTATTTAAGTATGGTGTCATAAATTACTATACAACGAAATATAAAATTAATAATAATAATAATAATAACAACAACAACAATAATAATAATAATAGTAATAATAATATGTACATGAGTTGGGAAAGTAGATTTATAAAGGAGAGTTTATGGAAGATACAGATATGCGAAGGTGTTACCTTTAGTAAGTAGGTCGGAAAATCGGCATTAAAAATAGATCTTGAATCAAAGTGGTATGTGAATAGAAATAGAACACTCACATACTTAAAAGGGGTGATTAATTCATCAAATTAGCTTTAGTCTAGTGTTAAATCTATTAATGATTTAAAACTTTGGCTCAAAGCCATATATCGCATATGCTGAACAGCAGCATCCGTTACTGTACGTCCCAAACAAACCAATCACTAATAGCGACGCTGACAATGGAATGTCTGAGTAGAATAAATCCTCACAAGAACGTTGGTCGAACGCACCAATTTATCATATTTTTCACCAGTATAAATCACCAAAAGATATACATTTTCACTAATTGCACACATACCTCCGCATATACATACATACATACATACATACATACATATATATATATATATATATATATATATATATATATATATATATACACATACATACATACATACATATGAACATATATCTGTGTATGTATGTGTGTATGCATACATATATTTATGTACACACACACACACACACACAAATATATATATATCCCACTTAAAGGATGTCGTGCTAGAACATAAATTATTGCGTTATTTACAATGAGAAGCTCTCATATGGACATGTGGTACATGAAAAAAGACGTGCTTATACCGCTGAAAGGCAAGAACTATTTGCCAAGGTTGTCCAAATTGTCAAATAACGTGATTTCGACCTTACTTGGCTTTATTAATGACAGATGTCCAGCTCGACGCTGCAACCGATTCCCGCGACAATATATGACGACATATAAAATATCAGGGTATATGCACACACTTGTGTTGCAAGTCACTATGGAAAGTGCTATGAGAAGCGCTCTCATGCACCACAAGTCCATATGAGAGGTCCTCTTATGGTAAATATCGCAATAATTTGTGTTCTAACACGATATGCACCTTAAGTGAGAGATAACTATTACCTTTAGGTATCAATACTGCCTTTGTCGCTATTAATTATATGTATATACACATATATACAGTGGTGGGCACAGTTAACCAAAAACGTAGCTTTGCTAACCGCTAATCCGCTAACTAAAAAAGTTAGCTTTCCCAAATGCTAAAGAGTAAAAACAAAATTAGCGGAAGCTAATGCTAACTGACAACCGCTAACTTTTATCATATGAATTTAGTTTCGGTTTGGTCTTTTAGCTTTAAAACCCTTAAAAACAGACCTAGAGAGCTGAAATTTTTATGTTGTAGCTTAGACATAGAGCCTTCCAAACAGGTATAGCATGCCAAGATCAGATGAGGGTCAAGGTGTACACTAATCATTAAATGAACAAATGAAATTAAACATTAGTTTTTCAATCAACATACACTTTATTTACTGTACAATAAGTATTAAATGAATCAAAAAGGTATAGTTTAGCATAGGTATCATACCAAGATCAGATGATGATGAAAGTGTACTACTCTGGCTGGAACTTCTCCATCGCCTCAACATGATGTTGATTGCCTTTCATAAGCACCAGCCTCTCAAAATTACCATCTGACTGGGTTGCTCTCTTGGCCCACAAAATATCTTTGCCTATAGAGAAGCACTAGATGGGGTAGCGTACTTATTTCGTATAGGAAATTAATACTCATCCGTAATGCTCGCTCCATCACAACAGTCCGACCAACAGTCTGCGGTGGTCGCCACCTAGGGGATATCCTTGAGCAATCTGTAAATAGATATGTTATAAAGTTAAAAGCTTTATATATATATATATATATATATATATATATATATATATATAGAGAGAGAGAGAGAGAGAGAGAGAGAGAGAGAGAGAGAGAGAGAGAGAGAGAGAGAGAGAATAATCAAGGTGACTAGCAGTAATTTAAAACCAGCAATGAAATAATTCACCGTCACTATATACAAACTGACACAGAGTATGATCAAGGCCTACTAAAAAAACAAAAAAACTAGCCTCTCATCCGCATCTCCACGCAAGCTGCAATGGTTTCTGTGAGCATGTGGTTTGTACAACTTTTCACAAGCAAGAAGGAGACAGGACATTTGATTGTAGTATCTTATAACCATATTTTGTTTACAGAAATCACATACGTTGCAGTTTAACATTTGTTACTAGCTGTTCGAAATTCATGGAAATATTGCTTATAATTTAAAGCCTTGTTATTAAACTTTTGAAAATAGTGACATTACCTTGATAGATGACGCGTTGAGTGGGTGATGAATAACTGAGATGAGGGATGAATGATTGTCGGAATTTGATGAGTTCAGAACTTAAGGTTCCTTTATTCGTTATTCAATTAAAGACTTCTGTTTTAGCAGTGCAGACTTAATCATGAGTGGAATGTATATATATATAACGTATATTATATATTATAACATTTATTTCAGTTAGCTATTATACATTTTATTATATTAATTAAGAACGCCTCGCCAATGCTGGGCTGGCGTGCTTTCTTTGCATATGGCTGCGACGACTGGCTACTAGCACTGATACCAGAAGATTGTCTGTGTTTCCCATAGGAAGAGCCAGCCTTGATCCTCTCCTCAAACAGGAGGGCATGCGCTGGGTGTTTCCTCTTGATATGCGACAAGCTGTTGCGGCTCGCCGCTTGTCCCTTGATGGTGCTCTCCTTGGGCTGGCACATGATGCACCGGAAGTACAGGATATTTACAATATGTATTTTAAACCCACTTTTCAATTTAAGGTTTTCTTTGAATTTTTTTTTTAAATAGGATGAATCTATATTGAATTTATTTGTTTTGTTTATTTTGTTCATTGCATGCCTAAGACCGTTATTTGAAACGACTAGTGAAACAGATCCATATGTTTTAATTTTATATCAATGTTGATTGCATCGTTATTTCTCTCCCATTTCTAACAAAACTATCCGATGAACGGGAACGTGAAACTCCAAGTAACAGTTTTTGTTATATTTCTGGTGCTTTTAAATAAAGCATATTACTCTACCTCTGGTATTTGAGTACTCTTTTTTCCACCTTGTTGCACATTTATGTGCTTACTCCGGTATATATATATATATATATATATATATATATATATATATATATATATATATATATATATATATATATATATATATATATATATATATATAATATAATATAGGATAAATTCTTTATAAGAATTTATCAAGTAGTCAGCGTGAAAAAAACCTCAAATGAAAAAAATAATGAAAAAAATTCATCATTTTTTCATAAATATATATAAATCATTTATATAAAGGGCATTAACTGTGTAGTAATGCCTCACGCTTCGAGGGACTAAATAAGTCAAAACCTACCAAAAAATAAGCAACATATTTACTGAAAGCAAGGGAATGCAGCTTTCAAAATTTATCTCTTAAAAACATTTAACTTAACGGTAAACCACTGGTTTCTCAATCAAATACAGAAAAACTGTGAAGTAACCTGCATTCTTTTGTTCATCAGTACACGTATGGTCGAGATGCATAAAAATAAACAAGAATCAACATACCACGATGTAGCCACCACAGCACGATGACTTCTGTTAATAATTATATATCCATGAAAGAGATTTGAATTTATCCGGTTGCATCTCAGTAACATGTGCTTATACAGAATAATATTCAGCACTGAATATATTCTAATTATTTATAATATAATATAGGATAAATTCTTTATAAGAATTTATCAAGTAGTCAGCGTGAAAAAAACTCAAATGAAAAAAATAATGAAAAGAATTTCATAATGAAAAAAATTCATCATTTTTTCATAAATATATATAAATCATTTATATAAAGGGCATTAACTGTGTAGTAATGCCTCACGCTTCGAGGGACTAAATAAGTCAAAAACTACCAAAAAATAAGCAACATATTTACTGAAAGCGAGGGAATGCAGCTTTCAAAATTTATCTCTTAAAAACATTTAACTTATTTTTTTGGTAGTATATATATATATATATATATAGTAGAATAACAATAGTAGAATACACCAATCAGATGTTTTACATAGTGAAAATATCGGATAAAGAACTCAATACACTAGATATCGTAGATATATATATATATATATATATATATATATATATATATATATATAATAGAAATATGTTACAAAAACAAAATAGAAACTACACGTGGAAATGTAATGGGAAAGTAAGAAGAAAAATAAGCGAAAATGCACATTGGAAATCAAAAAACGTAAAGGCTTTTTATGAAAAGTAACGATATATATATATATATATACAATTAGATGAACTGAGGTAGGAATAAAAGTAATAAAAGTCATTATTGTGAATTTGTTAAAGAGATTCAAAAGCATACCGGTTTCGTAATGTTACTAACCATTGCTTTGAATGCACACCGAATACTGAACGGTGTCAGGTCTACTAGTCCTTGAGCAAAAAGATTATATGTAAGGGAGGTAAGTAGTTCCGTATTTGGTGCAATTAGGGTAGATCTAGATCTGTAATGTGAATGGTGTATGGGATGTAGGGGGTTAGTGGTATTAAATGAAAGATTGATAGTGTTCTATATTATGTTTTGTGTTCATATTTAGTTGTGGAAGATATTTATTGATGAAAGTTGCCTTTTTATTTATTCTTTGTTGTATTGAGGTGTTCTGTGAACATTGATAGAAGGGAAAATTTAGGAAATTAGGATTAAGATTCCTCGCACACCTTTCTATGTGTCCACTGACCTGTATCTGTCTGTATTGTGGGTGGCTACTAACTCGGAGGGTTTCCCATGGAATCGCACATCTGGGTCTGGTATTAAACCAGTCATTTTATTTTTAAGCTTTGTGCTGGGGATATAAAATATTTTCCCATTAAACCCACTTAAGGCCAGGGCATTATTATGTTCCGTACATGTTTATTAAAAATTTCCTCACTTGCCGATAGATTCGACACCCTGATCGACATAGCAGTGACAATACTATCTATAGCTGATTTTGGGTGGTTTGATGAGGCAGTGATATACTGAAGGAAAAAAGGGCAAAATAGATCCGTGTTCAAATCAAGGGTAACACCCAAGAAATTTAGTACCCCAGAATTAGGGTCGAATACAATGCTAAGGCCAAATTGCTTTTCCAAGAGTCGCCCCAAAGACTTCCTCAACATCTCAAGAGCCATTTTAGAAGGGCCACTTCGCTACAACAAATATAACACACAGGCACACATGTACACACACACCCGAAAACTACAGAAACCACACCCCCATACACACACACACACACACACACACACACACAAACGCATACTCAGTACAAACATGCACAGTACGTACACGTACACACATACACACCACCCGGATAAACGTAGCACACACGGACACACACAGAACCCCTGACAAATACAACACACTCACACACATACAGACCCACATACATACATATGCACCCTCACACGTAGACCCTCACACATACATACGGATGCACACACACACACACACCACCGGGACAATTATAACACTACAAATATACAGTCAGAGACGCACACGCATACTCACGTACATGCACATAACATCCCTACCAACACACACAAACATACACACGCACACACACAGACACACACACGAACAAACACATACACATACAAATACATGCACACACACAGCACCCTGACAAATACAAATCACACACACACACACACACACACACACAAACGTGCACACATATACACGCACCATAAAACACACACATACACAGACCCATGCAAACATCACACTGAATTCTAAGACCATTCAAAAAGACCCACAAACACAAGCACATATATATACACACACATACACATAGAAACGTGTACAGAGACACACACACATAGAAACGTGCACAGACACACACACACGCACACACACACACACACACTCACACTATCTTGAACTCTAAGACCAGTCCCCCAAATCCACTGAAACATGATTGACTAACCCAGAAACAAACAAAAAAAATTTTATTCTACAATGCTCTCCCCCACCAATCAAACCTCCCACACTATTTCTAAAAATAGCAAACATCTCTTAAACACACATTACAAGGCAGGAGATGAAGGAAGGAAAGGTTGGTCATTCCCCTAAAATTCTGTATAAATACTTCAACATGATTCTTTCTGTATATATGCTTCTATACAATCGCGATTTTTGATGAACTTAAAATAATTATAAATTTATTTTACTACCTATTTTGAACACTTTCATGTAAACTGTTTGAACATTTTCTTATCATTGTCATAGACTATTTTTTAACATTTTCTCATCATCATCAAAGACTGTATAACTGTATTTGGATCCTGTTCAAAACGAGGGCACCAGTTTTCATTTATGTTTTATTTAGTGTTTTTGGTACCGAAAGACTTTCAAACTTCGTATACTTATCTATTTTGTGTTATAGAACAGAAAAAAATTTTTGTATTCGAATTTATTTCATGTAAAAAATTGTCTTATTTCGATAATTTCAACCAATCACTGACAAGTATTCAGCTGTTTACAGTTACTCCTAAGCGGTGTAAAGCGTATTTAATCTCCATTACTTCTGACATTTTGCAGAGAGGCAACACACGTGTGTTCGTTTTCCCTAACCCTAACCCTAACCCTAATTGACTTGCTCCTTCCCTCAAAAACCAGGCCTTGTGCCTATAATAGAAAGGTTTATTAGCTACTGCCAATATGCTTCAGCCATTTTTTGACAAGGAAATAATAATTTTATCACCGCCAGAATCGTTTGAGAATCGTTTGTTTACGTAGTCAGCACTTAATTTTTACGGCTGAATGGACGTCAGTCATTGGTTGAAATTACAGAAATACGACAACTTTAACATGAAATAACTTGCGATGTACGTTTTTTTATTAAGAAGACTAAGAGAAAAAGATGTTTTATATGACACATTCTACCAGTGTCCCAAGTTTCAAAGTGTTTCGTTAAGAAAATACTGGTGCCCCCGTTTTGAACAAGATCCCTGTATTTTAGTACAACTGTGATAACCATTTTTTAACACAACAAAGCTTATACAAAGCTTTACATTTTACTTTTGATAATCTTTTTTAAAAAAGTGAAACCGGTCAAGTCAATAAACATCTTTAAATGTGTCGCTTGAAATATATATATTGCGAGCAGAGTCGAGCTACTGCCAGCTCCAGCAGACGAGGTGTCCAGTACTGAAGAGAGGCAGAAATAGTTCTAAACTAGGCTGGCCTGCTGGTTCCGTCGCTAGACGGTGATAGGGGTTAGCTCCACTGCTCGTAATTTATCGGTTGCACTGAGCATTGTTAACCAGCTAGGGAACATGTCCTCTTGGGGCGGGGCGTGTGTGTGTGTGTGAGTCTTTGTGTGTGTGTGTATACGTATATATATATATATATATATATATATATATATATATATATTCAGCGGGCTTCGAAAATACCCATACAACAACTGAGGACACCGCAAAGAAAAGACAAACAGGAAAAGATCATTCCATTTATAGTGACACAAAATCCATGCCACCAGAACATCTTTAATATCGCCAAAGCGAACTTACCGATCCTTGCACAAAGTAAGGAATTGAGAAATATCGTTACAGATCAAAATATAACTCTCAGTAAGAGACAACCTAAAAACTTGAAAAAACTATTAACAAAGGCAAGGTTTGACCTCAGCAACAAAAATCAAACATTCACTGTATCCAAATGCAATGATAGCCGATGCGGCACATGCCGATCAATCCATACCGGCCCATATATGAACACAAAAACAGGGAAAATATTCACCAATGCGAACATGAACTGCAAAAGTAGAAATCTAATCTACTGCATCAAATGCCCTAATTGTGAAGAATTGTACGTTGGCCAGACAGGTAATACACTATCGGAACGCTCACAGGTACATCGACAACAGATTAAAAACCCAGAAGTCCGCCAAATACCACTGAGTAACCATCTAGCAACATGTGGTCATCAAACTTTTATTATATTTCCATTCCATAAACTTTACAACCGGAATGAAATTGAAAGAAAATGCAAAGAAAAGGACTTTATTAAGAAATTCAAACCCACTCTTAACAAACAATGATTAAATCCATCTTACTTGGGGTTTAAAAATCTTATCCCTGTAACCAAAACATAAAAAATCTCTCAGATATCATCATTTCTATAAATAGATTTGGCATCATTTCTAAGAACAGCCAAACACCTACTGGGGTTTAAAAATCTTATCCCTACAACCCACACAAAACAATAAATTAAAATATCATCATTTCTAAAAATAGATTTGACATCAATTCTAAAAATAGCCAAACACCTACTGCTGCCGTCCAAAGGAATTGGTATAAAAGACAGAAAACCAGCCAACTTATTACAGTCTGTTAAAGTCTGTCATACCGGCCATGACGAAGGGAAATAGCCCTGAAACTCGAGTCGCCTTTATATATTTATATTTATATATTTATATATTTGATCCTTTATATTGAACACTCAATATTTCATCTACATTCAATACTTTCTTTCATGGTGCCATTTTTTAAATTTTATTTTATATTGTATATTGTATATTATATTATATATTGTATATTCCATATTCTATACCCCACATTAGTTCTGCAGGAATATAAATAAAACATAAAAAACAGACAGTGTTGGAACTCTTTTAAACAAAATAATATATTCCTCTATACACAATCATACAAAAAAACCCACCTTTTTTGTATTTATTTTTACTCGCATATATATATATATATATATATATATATATATATATATATATATATATATACGTATATATATGTATATATATATGTATTATATATATTATATATATATGTATGTGTGTGTGTGTGTGTGTGTGTGTTTGTGTGTGTGTGTGTGTGTATGTGTGTGTGTATTATATATATTATATATATATATGTATGTATGTGTGTGTGTGTGCGTGTGCGTGGCACTTTGAGCAAGTGTCTTCTACTATAGCCTCGAGCCGACCAAAACCTTGGCAGTGGATTTGGTAGACGGAAACTGAAAGCCCCTCGTGTATATATTTATACATATATTTGAATTTGTGTGTCTGTGTTCGTGACACCACCATCGCTTGACAACCGATGTTGGTGTATTTACGTCCCCGTAATATAGCGGTTCGGCAAAAAGACCGATATAATAAGTTCCAGGCTTACAAGAAATTAGTCCTGGGGTCGATTTATTCTACTAAAGGAGATGCTCCAGTATGGTCCCAGTCAAATTACTGAAACAAATAAAAAAGAATAATAAAAGAGTATATAGAAGAAAAAATAAAAGCCCTTCCGAATACACGAAAGGTAAACATTGTATCGTATTAAGCAGTACATGGTATTACATGATATTACGAAAATTTGAAAAGTTCTAAATCTTCCACTGCCTTGGAAATATCCATCTCTTAAGAAAAACTCGATAAGTATGTTTGTGCATTTTCTGTTATTTATTGAAATTTATAAGACGAAAGTAGAAAGTTATAATTTACATAAGGTCTTTTCTCCATGTTTTGCTTACGAGATTATTGATTATTGTAGATATGTTTAAATTTCGATATTCCTAACTTAGCAGCCTTTTCAGTATTCACAGGTAGGTACATATTTATTTATTTATTTATGTCTTTATTTATATTCCCTATCTAAGTCGATTCTTCTCAGGCGTTTGCAAACAAGACGGCCATCATTTCTTTTCTTAGTTCTCTCTCTCTCTCTCTCTCTCTCTCTCTCTCTCTCTCTCTCTCTCTCTCTCTCTCTCTCTCTTTACTTCACTCCATCACACCGCCTTACTTCTCTCAGCTCCTCGATCTCTCTTTTCCTCGTTTCTCTCTTTCTCTCTCTCTCTCTATTTCTTCTCTGTAAATAATACATAGACACACACTCCCTGTTTCTCTTTTTCTTTACTTCTCCCCATTACACCGTCCTTCTTCTCTCAGCCCCTAAATCTCCCTAAATAATATATATACATATATATATATAGAGAGAGAGGGGGGAGGGGGGAGAGAGAGGGGGGAGAGAGAGAGGGGGGAGAGAGAGAGAGATAGGGGGGAGAGAGAGAGAGGGGGAGAGAGAGAGAGGGGGAGAGAGAGAGAGGGGGAGAGAGAGAGAGGGGGAGAGAGATAGAGAGAGAGATTCTTTCTTTCTCCTTCTTTCTATTTTTCACTTCTCTCCAACACAGTCTTTCTTCTCTCAGCCCCTCAGTCTCTCTATTATAGACACACACTCCCTCTCTTACTCTCTCTGTCTCTTCACTTCCCTCCATCACGCCGTCTTTCTTTTCTCAGCCTCTCAATCTTTCTAAATATATAGACACGCACTCTCTCTTTCTCTCTTTGTTCCTCTCTTCTCTCAGCCTCTCAGTCTTTCTAAATATATAGACACACTCACTTTCTCACACACTTTCTCTATTTCTTCACTACCCTCCATCACACCATTAAAAAAAGACATAAAAAATGTCCAGAAACTGGAGGAGCATTGAACTGACATTGTTTTTGAGAACCTGGCATTATGCTGAAGGAGATAACCCAAGCAATGTCATCGCAGCTGCGCTGAAGAGCAATGGTTACTCAAGAGCTTTAGGACAGATAGAACGAAAGACGCAGAAGCTTATACGCTCCTACGCTCTCATAAGGTCCCACATCAGCACTCTTGATGCCATCTTTGATAATGAACAGAGCAAAGATGACAACGATGGGGGCACGGATGTAGGTGAAAGATGTTCCCCCACTTGTGGTAGACACTCAAGGAAACAGAGAAGATATAAGCGAGAAACCTGCCAGGAAAGAAAACCAAAGTGTAAGTGCCCCTACCACCATCAAAGTGAAAAACCGAAGAGGTGAAAGAGCCAAGAAAGGACAACCAAAGGGAGCAAAAACGAAAACAAAAGATGAAATAGCCGAAGAAAGAAGCATGTCTGACTGCCCACACAACAAAAAGGGTAAAAAGAGACAGCAGACACGAATATGTAAATTCTACTTGAAAGGTGTCTGCTACCATGGAGAGGGAGATGCAAACTGCCGTTTTGCACACCAAAGATCCTGCCGCACCAACATGAAACAGGGTGGAAACCACCTGCCAAAAGGAAATGATCACGTACCACTTGCCCTAAAACGGGCAGGTAATATACTGGCTCTCTGCTACACAAATAATATGGAACTCATCCATAATGTGAAAATGACACCGACGCTACTCACGAATCACCACATGGTAGAGCTGACCCTGTACGGACCAAATGGAACCATGGACATGCAGCCTACAAGAAACTCTCAAAACATTTTCAGTTTGATCTTCCATAAGGCAAACTGGAAACAAATTGAGAAAGAGATCCTCAAACAAAACTGGCCTAAATGTTTCTCTTCACCGGTTATCGACACGAAACTTCAACAATTCATGTAAGTAATGCAAGCTATATGCTACAAATGTGTCCCGGAGAAAAAGGCCACTGTACACAAGAACAAAATCCCCAGGGAGAGGAAAGTTCTTATGAGACGGTGTACAAAAATTTCAAATCGCCTAAACAAGCAAATTGAAAGCAGTGAAAAATCCCGCCTGAAAATACAACTGCTAGAGAAAGAAAGAGCAGACAAAGAAGCTTGGGCTATAGACAATATAAAATCTAACCCCAGAGCCTTCTACAAGTTTACCAAAGAAACAGCCTCGGTGCACTGCAGGATAGGGCCACTCCTCGAAAAAGATGGTTCACCCACAGGAAACCTATTGAGGATAAGTGAAATACTTACTAAATGAGCAATTGTTTTCACTCCACCCCTAGAACACTTGCAAGTCACCAATCCAGCTGACTATTTTGCCACTGTAGTTTTAAAAAGAGACAGTGATAATTGATTACATCAATAGAAAAGAAAACTATGTAACAAGGGCTATAGATGAGATGAACCTGGACTCAGCTACTGCCCTGATAGATTCCCAGCAATACTTTTAAAATCATGTAAGCGAGTCCTAGCAAAACCACTGCAGTCCCTCTTCCAGAGCTTCCTTGCAACTGACAAACTTCCAAGCGAGCTGAATGAAGGTAAAATATGCCCTATTCATAAAGGAGGTAGCAGAGCAGAGGCCAAAGAACTATAGACCTATCTCTCTGACCTCGCACATCAGCAAAGTCATGGAACGAATAGTCAGAAGAAAACTAATCACCTACCTTGAGGAAAATGACTTGCTAACTGACACCCAACATGATTTCCGACCAGCAAGAAGCTGCCTGACTCAGCTCTTACAACACTATGACTGGGCGTTGAAACAGCTGCTCAACTACTCAAATGTGGATGTGATATGTCTCGACTTTGCAAAGGCTTTCGATAAAGTTGATCACAAGTTATGCAGATGATACAAAAAGTCTCATAAGTGATACAAAATCCTGAAGACGCTATGCACCTGCAACGTGAGTTATATAAAACATACAAGTGGGCTAAGAAGAATAACATGCAGTTTAATACTGAAAAGTTTCAAGCCCTATGCTATCAGCATGCAAAACTAAATGCAATACCACTTAAATACACTGGACCTAGAGGGATTGTAATCCCAGAGACAGTCAGTGCGAGACCTTGGCATTTACATGAGTAATGATGCATCCTTCCATGTGCATGTTGCTAAGTTGGCAATGAAATGAGGCGGCTGACCGGATGGTTTCTTAGAACATTTAGAACGAGAGATCAGGAAACCATGATGGTCCTCTGGAGAACATTTGTCCTAAGCTGCTTTGACTATTGCTTCCAGCTATGGTCACCAACCAGTATATAATTAATTCCAGAGCTTGAGGCAATCCAACGAAGCTACCCGAAGAAGATAGCCTCTATGCAACATATAAGCTACTGGGAAAGACTCAAGAGATTGAGACTCTATTCCCTAGAGCGTAGGCGCAGACGATAAGCCATAATATACATCTGGAAGATCTTAGAGGGCTAGAATAGGGCGCCACTGCGTAGTGCCAAAGACTCCAATTTTGCCATCAAAAGTATAGGACAAGATATTGCAACAGCCTGGGCTTTAAAGGCTCACAGTTCTTCAATATCCTCCCGAAGAACTTGAGAGGCCTACATGGGGTGGATGTGTCATCTAAACAAAACTAGATCTCTTACTGTCAAGTGTCCCAGATGAACCAACTTCACAGCAGGAAGTGCAAATATGGGCAGCGGCATCAAACTCCCTCCTGCACCAAACATCAATTTCTAAAATGAATTAATGAAGTAAAGATTATGTAGCAACACCAAATGGCGGTGCCCCAGCATGGCCACAGCTCGTGAGCTGAAACTGGTTCAGTTCATTCAATTCATATATATATATATATATATATATATATATATATATATGTGTGTGTGTGTGTGTGTGTGTGTGTGTGTGTGTGTGTGTGTATGTGTATGTGAACATATGTATATATGTAAACATATATGTATATATATATATATCCATATGTATATTTATATATATACATATAACGTATGTTTATATACATATACGTATTTATATATGTATATATATGTACATATATATATATATATATGTGTGTGTGTGTGTATGTATATATGTATGTATGTATGTATGTATGTATGTATATAAATATTACATTTCTAAATCTCTGAGAGAGTTATGCAGTAACAGCACGATAAAGTGATGGCTTGATGCCAACTTAATGTGGCAGTCCCAGGAAAAGGAAGAATGTTATTGTTATTTAGCCCCAAGAAACACCGTTTCTAGTTGGCTACGCGACACAAGCGTTCCGTGTCCTTAAACAGGGGAACTAAGCACCTCCACCCAACAAAGCCAGCATCCAGAGAATAGTTTCGGGGTTATTGCGCTTCATCAGTCTGGATTAGTTTGCCCTTGCGACAAATGTAGTATTTCTAATTTTGTTGATCAGTGAATATATTACACTTGAGATTCTATAAGTTTTTAACAGCTGATTAGCAGCGACATCTAGCAAGGCCAAGTTACTCCAGCCTGAAGAAGTGCAATAACCCTGAAACTAGTCCCTGGATGCTGACTTTGTTGGGTGGAGGTGCTTATTTCCCCTGTTTGAAAACTTAAGGACACAGAACGCTTATGTCGCGTAGCCAGCTAAATAACAGTAAACATTCTTCCCTTTCCTGGGACTACCACATTAAATTGGCCACAAGCCATCCCTATATGCGTGTGTGTGTGTGTGTGTGTGTGTGTGTGTGTGTGTGTGTGTGTGTGTGTGTGTGTGTGTGTGTGTGTGTGAATTTATATATATATATATATATATATATATATATATATTAGTTTATGTATATATTAATATTATCTCAGTTTTAAAAAACCTTTGACAATGTAAATATGTTAATAGTTACCAGAGGTAGCAAAATTACACTAAAAAACCAAGATATCACAGCCGTTTTATAGGTAGAGATACCAAGTTAAAGTGATACATTTTGAGAAGATATGAATAATAATAATAAATGGAGCAAAACGCATATAAATAAAAGTTCCTTTAATTCCTACACATGTTTCAAAATATATGACAGCTCTTCTACAAAGAAGTAAGAGCTGCTGGAATTCCACATATATTCATCTTCAGGGAATCAACATATAAAAGCATGACAAATACGAAATGATGAGGTAACTTACGAGCTAAGATGTTACATGGCCAAGTGACCGTTAGAACGTTTGTTTACATAGAGATATAAAGGGATCAATAATATTATTCCATGGGCGTTAGGAATAAGAACGCTTGTTTACATAGAGATATAAAGGGAGGGGGTTGTAAACGTGATGCTAAAGGTTTAAATTAAATGAATGATTGAAATGGGGGGGGAGACAAATATGTTACAGTACAGAAAAACTGAAAAATCGTGAGCTAATTGCTAAGTCAAAAATGGAGGAAGGGTGAGAACTAAGGGAGTTCATCAAATTAAATATATACTATATAAGGAAAACTAATTACATATTTTATATGAAGTGAAGAAAGTGAATAAAAGTGAATAAAAATAAATAATTTTTGACTTAGCAATTAGCTCATGATTTTTCAGTTTTTCTGTTCTGTAACCTATTTGTCTTCCTCCCGCTATTTCAATCATTCAAGTCAAAAATTATTTATTTTTATTCACTTTTATTCACTTTCTTCACTTCATATAAAATATGTAATTAGTTTTCCTTATATAGTATATATTTAATTTGATGAACTCCCTTAGTTCTCACCCTTCCTCCATTTTTGACTTAGCAATTAGCTCACGATTTTTCAGTTTTTCTGTACTGTAACATATTTGTCCCCCCCCCCCCATTTCAATCATTCATTTAATTTAAACCTTTAGCATCACGTTTACAACCCCCTCCCTTTATATCTCTATGTAAACAAGCGTTCTTATTCCTAACGCCCATGGAATAATATTATTGATCTCTTTATATCTCTATGTAAACAAACGTTCTAACGGTCACTTGGCCATGTAACATCTTAGCTCGTAAGTTACCTCATCATTTCGTATTTGTCATGCTTTTATATGTTGATTCCCTGAAGATGAATATATGTGGAATTCCAGCAGCTCTTACTTCTTTGTAGAAGAGCTCTCATATATTTTGAAACATGTGTAGGAATTAAAGGAACTTTTATTTATATGCGTTTTGCTCCATTTATTATTATTATATATATATATATATCTACATATATAAATATATTTGTGTGTGTATAATAAGAAGAATTTCTTAAGTAACGAGAAGATGGATTTTATGTTAATCTTTATTTTGTAGAACAGTCATTTCGCCACCTCCTGCTACTGTCCAACAATTTTGCAGTTTGGATCCCATCAAGTACTTCCATACGTAAAGTTGTGTCTCTCTAAAAGTCCTGAGTTTTGGCTGTCATGTTGTTATATGCCCGTCTGGTTAAGGAATAAAGCATCGCTACAATTTTCAGTTATTATTATCTTTCTTCAATAAGAGTTGCAAACGCTTATAGATATAGACAAATAATTGTTGATGAAAAAAAAGGTTTGTAGGGGAAGTTAATAGATAGACAGGGGTGGGCTGAGTTACATTGGGTTTAAGACAGAGGAATGGTACTAGAAGAAGGAAGGGAGAGATTTATATGCAGGCTTTAATATCTAGGAGGCGAAATGTTGTTTAGATGGCTAACTTAGAGCAGGATGCATATACACACATATGCACACACACTCTCGCTCGTACATGCACTCACACAAGGGACGTTGGCTTACCTGCCCATACGGTCTATCACGGCCGTAGTTCGTATAATTTACGGTTGGAAGATAACCTCATGAGGAGTGTGTCGTCACGCTCGCCTCGAGACTAGGGCAACTCGCAGACAGTCTGACTCGTTCCACGTCTATATCACCGAGAGTGAATCACACAGCACTACGTCCATACATATATATATATATATATATATATATATATATATATATATATATATATATATATATATATATATATATATATATATATATATATATATATATATATATATACTTTTAAAGAGTAAATCTTGCTAAATTTTTTTATTTAGTTTCTCTCATTTCCCTGACTAATAACTATTTTATTTAAGTTATAACTTTTAATATATACTTAGAATATATTTTAACCTTTCCCAACCCACTGATAGTATTCCTACATTTTCTCTAGGTTATTCTGAGTCTCTTCTATCTATCACTTTTTCGAAAACCTTAGCTTTAATTCTCTTAATTTAGTCCTGTTTTTCTAACTTTATTCCTCTCCCTTTTTTCCTCTTCCTTCTTCCCCCCTTTCTTTCTGTTTGGATTTGGCCATTAATATTATAGTTTTACTCATAAATAATACTACCCCACATTAATTTATATCTTATTTTAACTGGATATGTTTATCTTGTTCTAATTATTATTGTTCCCTATAGTTTTAAACTTAGTAATTTAGTGTTTCATTGTATTATTCTATTTATACTGTAGAATAGATATATTTCTTTAATACCTTGACCTTAATTCCCTTACCTTAAATTTTTTCCAAATTCTTACCACTCCTTAGGGTATTGCCCTTCCATTTCCTTTTTTTTTCTTTCTTTCCCTCATGCTTGATTTACTCCTAACCTGCTGTCCACCACTACTTAACCTACCTTCCTCTAAATTTGAAATTACTACTATCCCTCCAATTAGATTTTAAATTCTTGTTTGATTCACTTGTCTGTGGAACAGCAGCATAGTCGAGATGGTATGTTTTCTTCTCTTACTCTTGTTTTTTGCAAACATCTTCAAAATGACTTTCTAAAATGAAATTCCATTATGCAGCTGAGGAGTACATTTTCATTGTACATTCTGTGGTGTTCTCACTACATGAATAAATGGAGCTTGTACGAAACGTACGTACTGCTATAACCTATTGAATTTTTGTTGCTTATCTTCAAATATATATATATATACACTCTTGCATACATACACGTATGCCCCTGCATACATACATATACGTACATGTGCATATATACATACATATATATATATATATATATATATATATATATATATATATATATATATATATATACATGCATACATACATACATACATACATACATACATACATACATACATATACAAAGTATATAATTTTATAAATATAATTATAAAATTATAAGGTAACTACTAAGTAACACCACATGCTAGAAGAAGACGTCAAAAGGCTCTAAAACTATTTATCACACAGACACGGGCTGAAAGCGAGAGAATGAACAAAATATTTGGGGGAAATGTTTAGCCATAGATCGATTTCTGGTTTAATGATGTAATATCACTTTACCGTCCTCAGTATGGCATAACCAAAAGTACATAGTTATAAACATTTATGCATACCATACGAACACAATGTATCCATAGTGCATTTTCAAATGTTCATACTTATATATAAGTTAAAAATCTAGTTCGTTCATCTCTGCCACGTGTGAATAGCCAAAATAATTCAGCAGTGAATAAATTTGGTTTAAGTGAATTCATATTTATCGTTTCTAATCAAGGATAAAATCTACATAGGATTTTATCAAGTAGCTAGCATGTAAAAACCAATTAAGGTAAAAATTAAAACAAAGTATATAATTCTATAAATATAATTACAAAATTATAATAAGGGCAACTACCAAGTAATGCCACATGCTGGAAGAAGACGCCAAAAGACTCCAAAACTATCTAATTTATTCCCTTACTTTCAGCCCGTGTATATGTGATAAATAAAGTAATTTTAAAGCTTTTTGGCGTCTTCTTCTAGCATGTGGCATTACTCTGTAGTTGCCCTTATTATTGTCTTATAATTATATTTATGAAATTATATACTTTGTATTAATTTGTACCTGAATTGGTTTTTACATGCTAGCTACTTGATAAAAGTGTGCCATGATAGTAGTATGCTAAATAGTCAAATGTCCTGAAGATGACTCGATGTGGATGGTAGTAGTGATTGAAATTCTTGAAACATCTCTTTTGAATGTATTGTTTATAAAATTTGCGTAGGTGTTATTCTTAACAGCAATAGTGGTAAACTGTTCTGGGTGTCAAGAGCAATACATAGGCCAAACAAAAAACAGTCTACGTTAAAGAATGACTCTGCACAGATCCCAGATCAAAATTCTCTAAAATAGAAAAATAGCATTCAGCCAACACGTAGACATTTGCGCCAATAACAAAAATCCAAGCTTCAGAATTTTCCCCTCTACCAATTCAGGGACAATACAACCTGTAGCCAACGAATTAGTAAAGAGACTCTCTTTATTACAAAATACAGACCCCTCTTGAACGCGTCTACAACAAACGACATATCCACCGTGCCCTTAGAATAACACAAACGCAAATACTAAAAATGATACACTCAAAAGATTCCCAAGAATTCATTAAAAAACAGTCTCAGTCACTGTTATCCATAACGAGCCACTTTTAGGTCACGAGACCATTTAACACATTACTGCTATCATGCTACCTACATTCCTTCTTATTCTCCCTTCTCTTTCTTCTTCATCTTCATCTCCTTCCTCTCCGCCACCTCCTTCCTACCTTTACCGCTAATGCTGTTTAGAATAACACCTACGCAAATTCTATGGACAAAACATTCAAAAGAGGTGTCTCAAGAATTCAATCACTATTACCATCCACAGCGGGCCATCTTCAGGACACTTGACCATTTAGTGTACTACTATCATGGCACTCCCGCATTCTTCTTCTTCTTCTTCTTCTTCTTCTTCTTCTTCTTCTTCTTCTTCTTCTTCTTCTTCTTCTTCTTCATCTCCTTCTTCTTCTTCTTCTTCTTCTTCTTCTGCTTCTTCTTCTTCTGGTTCTTCTTCCCTACCAAGAATTCGCAACAACTTCGAACACACAAGAGTAAACAAGAGAGACAGAAACAAGCAGTAACGAAGAAAATGCCACTTGTATTTGAACACTATGCAAATATTCTTTTAAAAACTTTTCTTTTAATTTTTCCAAAATTTAATTGCTTTCTATACTTACAGTTGAAAAGTCTCAATAACTGAAACAGGTACTGAAATGGTTTTTATAAAAACATCTTTTATAAAATTATTTTATCATTTTCTACCTTGACTTTTTTTTCCATACATACATATCAACTCGCGTGTTCTTTTTCAACCTTCTACATATATATATATATATATATATATGTATATATATATATATATATATATATATATATATATATATATATATATAAGGGGATTAAAGTCAAAATAAGCAACAAGGATATGCAAAGTTAATGCAGTACGATCGTTTCATGCGACTCCATTTAATTAAGCAATGTGAACATTACATCAAATGTAAAAAGCAGAGCGATCCTCGGTTACACAAAGATATAGAAATTTATTGAAATTACATTTCAACAGAAGGACATATTTTTCTAACTACATTTAAACTCTCTAAGTAGAAAAGAAGAATGCAAATACATATATATATATATATATATATATATATATATATATATATATATATATATATATATATATATATATATTGCACCAAAGTTGCTGAACTACTCTGAGTTTCAGCCTTAGCTGAATTGGTCATGACTGCTGTGAACGGCTCAGCTAAAGTTGTAACTCAGAGTAAACAACTTTGATGTTATATTTATCTATCTATCTACCTATATATATATAAGGGTATAACTATACAAGAATGCCTCACAGTCTGTTTTTAAAAGGCTAGATTCCTTGAAGGCTGCATTTCCTCGCATTCGGTAAAAATGTTTATTACGGTAGTTAACGTGAGGCATTCTTGTATAGTTATGCCCTTATATATATATATATATATATAAATAGATAAATATGATTTAGGGAAAAACGATAGATTCTTTCCTA
>NC_142943.1:17691443-17693943 GCF_046866305.1 Octopus bimaculoides
GATACGATGGAATCCAATGTGAGATACGATGGAATCCAATGTGAGATACGATGGAATCCAATGTGAGATACGATGGAATCAATGTGAGATACGATGGAATCAATGTGAGATATGATGGAATCCAATGTGAGATATGATGGAATCCAATGCGATGGCAGTGGTGAATCGCAAAGGAATGTCTCCTTGCTTGAGGAGTTTTTCCGAAATTGAGCAATGTGAAAATGACTTGTGCTTTTTGAACAGCGGAGATTATTCAGTATGCTCTGTACGATGTGCACAGATATGTAGTCTCTGTTGAACTAGGCAGGATATATGAGAATGTCTGCCGGAATTTCAAGAGCGAGAGTGAGGCGAGGTGACAGTGCAGTGGGTGCATCATATATCTTCCCACATAACATAAGCCAGCGTACACAACAGCTACATTGAATCTTTGCTTGTTGTCATCTTTGCAATTCTATGCGTGCAGGTAGTGAACGCAGAGTAAGCCAAAAGTGAAATGTGGTCATGTAAGGTCAGTATAGACTTTCAAGTCTTCAATGACCCTGAAAACCACAGGGCTATTCTAGAACTGTAAATGTAATGACAAAATCAATGAAACTGATGGCTCAAGGCAGAAAGTTCAGCTGTTATTTTTGTGAAAGTTAGAGTCCTAGAAATAAGAACTGAGCTCTTGGAGAAAACAGTAAGAATAATGACATACTGGCACGAGTCACTTAGGAGAGAAGGTCAAATACGCAAAAGTGGAAAAGTGCTTGAAGATGATACTTCGTTACTTAGGTAATATTAGAGTAAGGAAATAGAATTCCTTGCGGAAGCTCATGCACGGACACATTCGACTGTTCCGTGCAAGAGTAAAGAAATAGTCCTCGGTCCCCCATAGGCCGAGAAATTTTGAAAATTAATCTGCCGCCAGGATTAGCATCTAACGGATGAACAAAACACAATACTAGACGCAAAAAATACTACCTGGGAAAAGGTCGGGAATCAAGGTGGATATCCTAATCTAGGAACAACTTGAAATTTGGACGAAATTCTAGGCCTAATAAACTTCCTAAACATATTATAGTGAAAGCTAAACGGCTTAGATGTCACACATTTTCTAACATTAGTCAGCAGAGGGACTTTTGCCAAAGACGAAGAAAGAGAACGAAATCCCACACTGCTTCTAACACTACATCAATGAAACTAATAAAGATAAAGACACCAACTAGAACACCAACGTCAACAAAGGCATTGGAAATAATAAGAACAATGATAACAGTAGCGACAAAAATAACAACAGAAACCTACCACACGGTGCAGAACAGTACCACAAACACCATTACCACCAAAACGAGCCTTTTCTTATACTAAAACTCATCAAAACACAAAAATACACACATATGTCTCCTTTTATTCAGAACTCGCGCCACTTCTTGTATTTTTGGTCACTTCAAATCCACAGACTTAGCTAACATCCCAATACACACCTTTACTGTTATGGTCATGCCTACATTCTTGCTTTTTCATACTAACTTATTACACTCACCCAGCAAATGCTTAACATTTCCTTTTTTCTTTATCCAATCTCTATCTTTATTGAATTCGTTCTAATGACTTGTTCCTGAACGGCTACAATAGCAACTCAGGTTCTCTTTTCATGTTTCTGTCACTTGTCACAACTAACGCTCTTCACTTCTTTCCGCTTCCTCTTTTTCACATGAATTGGCCGCGTAATTCTTTCTCTTTCCACCTATTTGTCCTTTGATGTTTATTTGTCCTTTGATGCTCATCGGTATCTAGTTACGACTCTTCACGTTCTAATTTTCTTAATTTCAAATCCCGCCAATGTCAATTTTGCCTCTGCCTCTTCTGGGTTCGATACAATGCCAATCAAATACAAGGGTCGATTTAATTGATTAAACTCTACCCCAACCCCGAAAAAATCTTATGTTTTGTCCCTATATTAGAAATTTTTTTTTTTTTTTTCATTCGCTTGGCATTTTGTTGATTTTCTAATGTTATCGGATTAATAGGTATCAAGCTGCATCCTGCAGCTTTTGATATCTAGAACCTTTCTCATACCCTTTGTTACACCAAGCAAAGAGACGTTTCTGTAGAATCATGAAATTCATCTCTTCAACCAACCATGAATAATAAATTTATGGCAATTCTAAATTCTTAAGTTCGTATTTTTTAGACTAATATTTTTTTTGTCAAATTCTTTTCCTACTATTCCTCTATCAAACAGGCAAGTAACATCGATTAAGCAACACTCTTTCTTCATTGTTGACCACGGTCATATATGAGCGTGAATCTTCTATTTGCGTATCTAACTGAAGTTTTATATCTCATACTGCCTTTACATTGTCATTTTCAAGCATGGGTTCTGTTTTATGGTCAGGCTAATTTTCTATGTATTGAAATTGATATTTTTTACAGATTTACTAGTATATGATTGCAGCAGTTTTGCATGTCTCCATTTTTTTGTAAACCCTTCGAGAAAGCATGTTACATTCAG